>NW_006399883.1:1156893-1173822 GCF_000299155.1 Elephantulus edwardii
CTTCCTTCCTTCCTTCTTTCCTTCCTTCCTTCCTTTCTTCCTTTTCCTCACTCCTTTCCTCCCTCCCTCTTTCCTTCTCTCTCTCTTTCCTGTTTACTCCACATTTCTCCTCACTATACATAGGATCTTCAAGCATAATCTCTTTTAGAGTGATCAGAGGTGATAACGACACTGTTTATTGTCTCAGGGTTATGGTGGTTTACTTTTGCTTGGTCTATTAGTCATTTGGACTGATTGCTTCAGCATATTTTCTCATTTATTCTCTATTCTTTCCTACTGACAGAATGAGACCAACAGTTGCATCTTAGTCACTGCCGGCAAGCTTTATTTTTTTAATATTTTTTTAATTGATTTTCATATAACAATGCCTTTAAAAAATGTTTCATTTATGTGCATATTATACATTGTGTTTCATACAATCATTCATATACATTCTATTTTATATTTTTATACTACTTTATTTACAAAATTCGAATACATTGTTTTCCATACCAGATACTTCCCATTTCCATCACCCCCATCAAATTATACAATGCCATGATTAATCTCACCCCCACCCACCCACCCACCCCACACACACATCCTCATCCCTCTGCTCCTACCCTTACTCCCACTTTGGATTCTCATTCTTGTTCTACAATACTAGTTTTATACAGTATTTGTCCCTGTGGGACTGAGTTATTTCACTCAGCATAAACCTCCAGACTCTCCCAAGTTAGGTACTAATTTAAAAAAGGATTGCTCCTGCATGTTGCATAGTTTTCTATTGTGTGAATATACCATAATTTCTCAGTCCATTTGCTTGTGCTTGGACTGGGCTGTTTCCATGTTCTTGCAATGGTGAATAATGCTGATATGAACATTGTGATAAAAGTCTGCTTGTTCCTCAGTTCTCAATGGAATAGCTGAGACATACAGAATTTCTATGTTCCGCTTTTAGAGGAAACTGCCTTCCAGAATGGTTGTACCATTGAATAATCCCACCAACAATGTGTAAGAGTTTTTATCTCACCACATCTTCTCCAACATTGATTACTTGCTGTCCTGTTAAACTTTACCACTTCTACTGGAGTGAAATAGTATCTCATTGTGGTTTTGATTTGCACCTCTCTTATAGCCAGTGATTTTGAACATTTCTTCATGTGTCTGTTGGCTATTTGAATATCTTTCTCTGTGAAACTTCTTCCCATGTTCTTTGTTCATTTTGTAATCAGGTTATCAGTCTTTTTCTTGTAGAGGCCCAGGAGTATTCGGTAAACTTTCATTACAAGATTACTGTCTGAGCTGGTAATAGTGCTGGTAAGCTTTTAAGATCCTAGTCTTTAGTGACCAAAGTAGTATGAAGAATATTATCATTGTGGACTATGTTATGCTAATTTACCTTGTTGTTTCTATTATTAAGTTCTGTCAACTAAGACTCACAGTAACCCCACAAAAAATAGTCTGAACCTTGCCTTATTCTTTGCTATGCTTTTCATCTCTGATATACTTAAGCAATTGTCATAGTCACTGTGTCATGCCGTTTCATTGAGGGTTTTTCTCTCTTTGGTTTACCCTCCACCTTCCAAATATGATGTTCTCCTCTAAGGACCATCATCTCCTAAAAACATACGTAAAATAGGTAAAATAAAGCTTCACCATCCTTTCTTTCAAAGAGTACCCTGGCTGCAATTTCTTCAATATTAATTTGCTCTCTTGGCAGTCCATTGAATAGTCAGTGTTCTTTTTCAACACCACAACTCAGAGACATGATTCTGCAATCATCAAAATCTTGAATGACCCAGGAAGCATCAAAAGAAATGGAGAGAATGCACAGAGTCACTCTATCAGGTGTACTTCACTAACACAGGACTATTTTAGGAAGTAGCATGTGATGAGGAACCAACAGTGATAAAGGAAAAAGTTTAAGATTGATTGTAAACATTGGCAAAAAAGTCAACAAACATATGCAACACTGGAAGTGTCAGTTTATGCTAAGAAATCTGGAAGACAATTACCTGGACAACTCACTAGAAGAGATACACATTTGTTTATGTTCCCAAAAAAGGTGATCCAATACATAGTGAAAATTATAAAAATATTACTATGACTTGGATGTTGCTTGGAGAGATTATTCGTTGAACAAGGATCTCATGCTTGGGAAAGTGGAGGCACAGTGAAGAAGAGGAAAATCCTCAAGGTAGTGACTACAGCAATGGGCTCGAGGGTGTCAGAGATTGTGAGGTTGGTACAGGATAAAAGAATTCTTATCTGTTGTTCATAGGGTTGCTATCAATCTTACTTAGCTCTATGACAACTAACAACAACAACATTGCATGCAAATAAGATGTTGACAAGCTCATAAAAAAAATGGCTGGAACAGTGCATAGACAGAGAAATGCCATAAATTCAAGCTGAATTTATAAGAGAACGTGGAATCAGTGTTATCACCAGGTTGCCTTAATGTCTCTCAAAACTTCTATCCCAAGTTGTCAGAACCAGAAACTCTTCAGCGTAAGTGCTTGCTTATGATAGAATCTCATAAAACAAGCCCCTTTGTTGACTTTACTATATATGCAGATGTATTTAAAGTGTATCTTGTTAATAGAAATGTATTTAAAATATGTACAACTATGAATATGGAATTTCTAGTGGCCTAGTAGAGAGGGCTTGTAGCCTAGTGGTAAGAAATGGCACTGCAATTCTGAAGACAAGTGGCTCAAATCCACCAGCTGCTCCACAGGAGAAGGATGGACAATCTCCTCCTGTGCGATTAACTGCTTCTGGAAACCAACTAGTGGATCACCTATGGTTTTGTTCTGATTCTTTTGTACTTAAAAATAACAACAGCAGTAGCAGTGGTCTAGTCTTTTAAGCGTTACACTACTAATACAAAATCACACTGTAGTAGCAGGTTATACGTTAAGTGTTAGAGAAGCCGTTTTATATGTTAGCATTAGAGAAAACATTTTGTTCTGACAGTTATTTTAAGAAATATATGCCTCAATAATTTTGACAATAACATGTGTTACTAAGCTTTACGTAAAGACATTTACGATGACAAAGCTTGATTACAACTCCCTGAGATTCTGTACCTGGCCTCGGGCCTGGACATCCATGAGAAGGTAGAAACAATATGACTTCCAAAAGTGAAGAAATACCAACTGTCAACCACAAGGAACTATGTGTATACCTCCCATGACCAATCTCTGTATATAAACCCAGTTTTTGCTTTCCCTCAGGGTCAAAACTGTTTGAGCATTAGCTGTTATTCTTTGAGAGAAATAAATTTTTGTTGGCCACCCCAGACTTTGGCTGAGTATTTAAAATCTTGCATTTTCTGCCATAGCAACACCTTTCTGAAAACTTCAGAACATCATCACTCTTTAGGAGAATCACAAGCAATCTACTTCTATGTAATTTATAATCTTGAAAACCCACTGAAGTGTCAGCTTGGCGTCATTGAGATGAGTTGAGTAGACTGATATGAATGTATAAATATCATCTGCTAAATTATACATGACTATATATTTTTCTTGGCAAAGGCATTTGACTGTGTGGGTCATAACAAATTATGGCTAATACTGAGAAATAAGGAATCCCAGAAAACTCAATTGTGGTCATGTGAGATGTGTATCTAGACCATAAAGCAGTTGTGTGAGCAAAAGAGAATGTTGCATAGTTAAAATCAAGGAAGTTGTGTGTAAGGACAATACCTATTCAATCTGTATCTTGAGTAAATCATTAGAGAAGGTAAATTTGATGACGAATATAGCATCAGGATTAGAGAAAATTCTATCAATAACCTGTGTTATAAAAATGACACATTACTTGGATGAAAGTGAAGAAGTCTTTAAACACTTTCTGCAGAAGACCAAAGTCTACAGTCATCAATATAGATTATATCGCAACACCAAGACAAAACTCCTCACCACTGGGTCCATAAACAACTTCATCTTAAAAATTTAAGAGAAAGAACTGAACTTGTCAATTGATTTCGCCTCTCTTGGATACACAATCAATAAGGTTGGTTTTAACCATTGAGAAATAAAAAAAAAGATGTGTTTGGGGAAATCTTCTGTCAAGTACCTCTCCCGAGTTGTTAAGGAGTAATAATGTCAGTTTAAAGACTAAGGAGCAGCTGATTTGAGCCATATTCTTTTTCAGTTAGTCCCTATGCATCTGAAAGTTGGACAATGACTAAGGATGATAAAAGAAGAATTAATAACTTTGTGTTGTAGTGTTGGAGAAGAGTACATGGACTATGAAAAGAATGAACACATATGTTTAATTTGATAGGTAAAGTTGAGCTTTAACTGTCAATTGGTGGCTACTGTTAGGCCAACTATGTTGGAGGAAGAGAAACCAGGGTGCTTTTTGGAGGCAAGAATGGTGAAATTTCATCTCACATACTTTGGATATGCTCTTAGGAGGTTTCTGTCTTTGGGAAAAGGCATCATGCTTGAAAAAGTGGAGGATAAGGAAAGGTGAGTGAGGAAATATTTAACAATATGTATTGATACAGTGGCTGTATAAATAGACTCCAATATATGAGAGATAATTATGATGGAGAGAGAAAGGGTTTTATTAGGGAAAGTATAAAAAAAGACAGAGAAGAGGCACCACTAGGCCCTGGCTTATTTAATAATGGCAGGCAGTATCCTTTCCAATGGATGTCTTGAGTTGTCAATTATAGAACAGTCATTTGAAACTTATTAACCACTGAGCTTTGCTTTCTCCCTCTCAAACTCACCATTTTAATAGTCTCCCTAGTCTCAGAAAAAAACACACAAAACACAATAAGCCAACACAATCCAACAACATTCTATTTTAAAGCCACTTGTCTCCAAGTCTGCAAGCTGAACAAAATTAAATCCATGAGCTGAATCCAGTTGGCTGTTACTAAAGAAAAAAAAAGAAGAAAAAAAAAAAAGATCAGATCCAGAATCTTCTTTTATTACTACATTTACTTTTTGGTTTTTTTTTTGTCTTTGAAGCCTCCTAAATTGCTCTCATTTATGTACCTTTTCCTCTCTTTTATTCTTAACACTCGAGCCAAAATGATCCTTTTAAAAGTAGCAACTTCACACCACAACAAGATAAAGGTAAATAATCCAATATAAAAATGGGCACAGGATATGAACAGACACTTCATCGAAGAAGACATTAAGATGGCTAACAAGCACATGAAGAAATGTTCAAAATCCCTAGCTCTAAGAGAGATGCAAATTAAAACAACTATGAGATGTCATCTCACTCCAGTCAGAATAGCAAAATTTAACAGAACAGCAAGCAGCAAATGCTGGTGAGGTTGTGGAGAAACTGGAACCCTTGTTCACTGTTGGTGGGAGTGTAAAATGGTGCAACCACTGTGGAAGGCGGTATGGTGCTTTTTAAAACAGTTGCAAATAGGCATACCATTTGGCCCAGCAATTCCACTACTGGGAATATACCCCAAAGAGACCATAACTGACATCCAAGCAGATATACACACACCCATGTTTATTGCGTCTTTGTTCACAATAGCAAGGAGTTGGAAACAACCTAGGTGCCCATCAACAAATGAATGGATAGAGAAGCTGTGGTATATACTATGCTGCATTGAAAAACAAAGAACTCATGCAATATTATTCAAAATGGGTGACACTGCAGGATATTATGCTGAGTGAAGTATCTCAGTCAGAAAAGGACAAATACTGCATAGCGCCACTGTTGTAAAACAGGACTGACCTCAGGGTGGGGGGGAGACTGAGAAAGATGGGTTCAATAATGTATACTGCATTGAAACAGATGAGGGAGAAAACTGTTTAAAAGGGTATGTGATTAGGTATTTTTGTCATGACAGGAGTCTAGAACGAAGGATACACAGTGGAGTCGACCTGGGGGAGGGTTTGTAAGACAATGAAAGAACTTTACTTTTCCAAGACAGTAGTGTACTGGTGGGGGGAGGCTTGGGAGGAGAGAAAAGTGCAACAATGAATGAACTGAAATCTAAAGTCTCCGTAAATTTTTACTGAAATTAATAAATTTAAATATTAAACAAAACAAAACAAGAAAGAATTTAAAGTAAAAAAAAAAAGTAGCAACTTCATCATGCCACATTTCTTCTAAAGATTCTTCAAGGGTGTTTCATGCCACTCAATTAAGACATAAAGTGACTTCAATTGTGGTGTAAGATTACACAAACTTAGGAGATAGGAAGTTGTTCTTCCATGATAGGATCTTGTTTTATTTACTCTCTTGTACTGCACATAACAACAACTGCTATAATAATAACACAAAAGGTGGCACAATGGTTCTTTTTTTTTCTATAATTATATTTTATTAATTTTCATAAACATTTACAGAGATTTTGGGTTTCCATTCATTCATTGTTGCACTATTCTCTCTACCCTCCTCCCAGTTTGTTCTTGTCCAAATGCCACAGTGCTTGTCAAAGCCAGTTCTGATTAATCTTCTTTGTCAGTGTGTCCTTTGCCATTCCCTATCACTCCTCCCTGAGAGAGACTTCTCCCTGAGTCATAAGGAAAAGGGGACGGCGTATTCTCTTAGCTACTTCCTGCTGAAAAGGGACGCTGTGGGTTTCAGGGTGAAGATCTTCTCTCACTACTCTAAAGGGCCCCTTTGGCAGTAGGAAACACATAGACTATTATGGAGATTGATTTTGGAATTCAGATGCACTCTTATTGATTGTGCTTGGCTGTACATGTACATATCCTTCAAGATGTATCATGGGGGTGTTGCAACCTAGAAGACACAAATTTGACTAACAAGTTATAAGTACATGAGTCCAAAAATTATGGAAAAGTAAAAGAAAAGATTCTTTCATTGTTTTACAAACACTCCCCCAGGTCCCCTCCCCCATGTAGCCCTCGCTCTAGTCTCCTGTGATGACAGAAATACCCAGTTACATCTCTCTTTTAGACGGTTCTCTCCCTCCTCTGTTTCAGTGCAGTATACATTACTGAACTCATCTTACTCAGTCTCTCCCCAACCCCAAGGACAGTCTCATTCTACAACAGTGGCATCATGTAATATTTGTCCTTTTGTGACTGGGATATTTCACTCAGCATGTTCTCCAGAGTCAACCATTTTGAATAATATTGCATGAGTTCCTTGTTTTTTAATGCAGCATAGTATTCCATTGTGCGAATATACCACAGCTTCTCTAGCCATTCGTTTGTTGATGGGCACTTAGGTTGTTTCCAACTCCTTGCTATTGTGAACAAAGCTGCAATAAACATGGGTGTGCATATATCTGCTTGGATGTCAGCTATGGTCTCTTCAGGGTATATTCCCAGTAGTGGAATTGCTGGGTCAAATGGTATCTCTATTTGCAACTTTTTGAGAAAGCGCCATACTGCTTTCCACAGGGATTGCACCATTTTACACTCCCACCAACAGTGAATCAGGGTTCCAGTTTCTCCACAACCTCGCCAGCATTTGTTGCTTGCTGTTCTGTTAAATTTTGCTATTTTGACTGGGGTGAAATGATATCTCATAGTTGTTTTAATTTGCATCTCTCTTAGGGCTAGGGATTTTGAGCATTTCTTCATGTGTTTGTTAGCCATCTGAATGTCGTCTTCGGTGAAGTGCCTGTTCATATCCTGTGCCCATTTTTCTATTGGATTATTTACCTTTATCTTGTTGTGGTGCTCAAGTATTTCATAAATTCTGGATATAAGTCCCTTATCTGATATGTTATTACCGAATACTTTTTCCCAGTCAGTGGCTTCCCTTTTTACCCTACTGGAGAAGTTTTTGGATGTGCATATGGATTTGAGTCTTAGAAGGTCCCATTCATCTATGTTATCTTCTCCTGGTTGTAGCTTTTCCAGGATACTGGGAAGACTGTTTATGTTGTGGATTAGGACTTCTAGTGTTGTTCCTAGCTTTTCTGTAATGAATTTCATAGTCCTTGGTTTTAGTCCTAGGTCCATGATCCACCTTGAGTTGGTTTTTGTGTATGGAGTGAGGTGTGGGTCTTGCTTGAGTCTTTTGCAGATATTTTTCCAATTTTGCCAACACCATTTGTTAAAAAGGCTGTCGTTCCCCCACTTCACTGATTTCATCTCCTTGTCAAAGATCAGTTGACCATAGATAGATGGGTTGATCTCTGGATTCTCAATTCGATTCCATTGATCTATGTGTCTGTCATTGTACCAGTACCATGCTGTCTTGACCACTATGGCAGTGTAGTAGGATTTGAAATCAGGGAGTGAGATACCTCCTACCGTTCTTGTATTCTTAAGGAGGCACAATGCTTCTTTCTGATGTTAAATATTATATTGAGTCTACTCCTCTCCTGATTAAGCAAGTGATGCTTGACAAATCATTCACTCAGCAGTTCAATTAAGTTCATTCATCTTGTGGTCTAGTATTTGACTTTTAGTATCAGATCAGAACTCAATATGGATTACATCTCAATATCAAGTAAACAAATTTTTATTTTTTTGGCACTGTCGGAATAAGCAATATTGTGATGGATGAAGAAAGGACCAAGATTGTCAATTACTTCATCTTATTTAGATCAACAATCAATACCCCTATTACTAGTAGTCAGTATATCAGAAGACATATTGCACTGGGAAAGTCTATATTCAGGGACTTCTCTAAATGATTGTGGAGTAATGATGTCAGTTTGAGTACTGTGCCTGATCCAGGCCATGGTCTTTTCAGTAATTTGTTATGCGTCCGAGAGCTGGACAATGAATAAGGATGATTGAAGAAGAATTGATGCTTTTGAACTGTGGTGTTGGAGAAGAGTGCTCAGAATCCTTTGGACTATCGAAACAGATATGGCTTGGAAAAGGTTCAACCAGAGCGCTACTTGGAGACAAAGATGGTGAAGCTTTGTCTCATACATTTTGGGTAATGTTGCTAGATGTTATTCTCTGGAAAGAGACATCATGGTTAGGAAGGCAGAAGGGCAGTGATAAAGTGGAACACTCTCCACCAGATGGATTGACACTGTGACTGTGGCAAAGGGCTGGCGTGTGTCAGAGATTATGAGGATAGTAAAGGATAGAACAATGTTCAGATAGGTTGTTCATAGGGTCACAATGTGTCGTACTCTACTTGATGGCGTCTAACAACAACAGCAGCAGCAACAATAAGGTAAAGAGAAGTAAAGATTCACTTAGAGCCCGAGTAAATTTTAACAGTGGAGAAAAAGATAAAATTTATGTTATTACTATTATCTGTCATTTTTGCTTTTCTACTGCTGTACTTTATTAGTATAAATACTACCACATAGTTCTTGGCACTTAAAAAAATATCAATAATTTAGAAAGTGATTTTAACAGCAATCCTGAAGGTTCACTGTTCAAATCCACCAGATTCTCTGCTGTAGAAGGAGGGATATTCTCCCCCTGTGCCAGTCAGATCTGATTTGATGGTACACAACCAGAAGAGAAAATATTTTTTTAAAAAAAAGAATGTGATTTTATTTGTTTAATGCTGATTTAATTATAAAAGAGGCATGTTCAGAGTAAAAATATTCCTTTGAATTTTAATGTGTGTGTGTGTGTGTGTGTGTGTGTGTGTTTCCCTCTTGTAGGCAAGACTCAGCACCGGATGATGAACTTACTAAGTTTTTTATATGTCACAAAAATTCTATGCATAACTGTTGAAACAACTTTTTACTTTATGTGTGTTAGGCTTTTTTACTTTTTTCATCCATTATTTTAGTGCCACCTGGGGGCATGGTTTCTAGTTGACTAAACTGCATACATGTGGCTCATCTCCAGCATCATAAACAGCTGTGAGGCCAACATTAGAGAGCGAACCAGGCTGATGAGAGATTGTAGCAAGATATGTCTATATACAGAGTCAGAGGATTTGCTTGCTGGCCAGACGGAGGCACATGAAGATAGATCCAGAGGTTTTACTTGCTGGATGATTGAAACGTAAGCTAATTTGAGACAGCTGTGAGAAGAAGCTTGCTGGATGATTGAGGAAACCAGAAGTTTCTCCCATTTGTGTTGCTGTAATAAACCTGAACTCTCACTGTGTGCTATTCTTTGACTTCTCCCTCTCCTCCCTCAACCTACTGCCTAATAAATCCTACAACTTTTGTAACAAATATTGTACCCAGAAGTAGGAGAAGTAAATGCAGCAGAGCAGAAGAGACATGCATGACCTTTTAGCTACCATTTTGGTACTGTGGATGTAACTGATAGGAAGAGTTTCCATTTATAAAGTTAGCCACGGTTGAACTCAGGCGTCCACATGTTATCCTTGCTCCTTTTACAGCCGAAGAAAATTCAGAAAGGGTTAAAATACTAAGCACACTTTAATAGATGCGGGAAAAAATCTGTGAAAAAAGATTGAGGAGATTGTATGGGGGAAAGTGTGATAAAAGGTCATCAGGTTTCCTCTGGTTGAATCTCTAAGCATTATTGGATGTTACTTTATGAGCAGATGAACACCGTGCAAATACTTTTTTTAATGCCCCCATAACATCCTTATTCCTGAGGCTGTAGATCAGAGGGTTGAGCATAGGTGTGATGATGGTGTAGAAAGCTGACACTACCTTGTCTTGCTCAGGGGTGTGGAATGACTGGGGCAGCACATAGGTGTAGAAGGCAGCCCCATAGAAAATGCTGACCACAGTCAAGTGAGATGAGCAAGTGGTAAAAGCTTTTTTCCGGCCTTCTGCAGAGCGCATGCGGTGGACTGTTAACAAGATGAGAGAGTAGGAAGTGGAGATGATAGAGATTGGGATGAGCAGCATGAGTACACAGCAGATGTACATCAGAGTTTCGTACAATGATGTGTCTGCACAGGCTAGTCTTAGAACTGCAGGGATTTCACAGAAGAAATGGTTGATGTTGCGGGAGCCACAATAGGGGACATTCATGGTGATGGGAGTGAGCAAAAAGCCATCAAGAGACCCACCAAACCAGGCACCAGCAGCCAGAAGGAGACATACCTTGCGGTTCATCAGGACTGGATACCGGAGTGGGTTACAGACGGCCACATAGCGGTCATAGGCCATCAGGCCTAGAAGAAAGAACTCTGAACCAATCATGGTCAAATAAAGAAATATTTGGATGCCACAGCCCACGAAGGAAATGGTCTTCTCTTGTGATACCATGTCAACTAAGAGCTTTGGGACAGTCGTACAAATGAAAAGAGTGTCCATGATAGACAACTGGCTGAGCAAAAAGTACATAGGTGTGTGGAGGCGGGAGTCCACCTGAATCAAAAATATCATCATCAAATTTGCAGTTACAGCCACCACGAAAATAGCAAGAATCACTGTGAAGACAAATCCTGTCATCCGGCTGCTCACCAGAAGCCCCAAGAGGATAAAATCAGAAGTTGAAGTGCCGTTCTTCATTGCCAGAGTCTAGGACAAATCCAAGTGAACAGAAGTCACAAAAACCAGAAAAGAAAGTGAGATGTTGAGCAAGGGAGAAAACTACCATGGAGATGACGCCTCAGAGAATATATTGTTCCAGATAAATTATTCCAGGATGGAACACTAAAGAAATCAAGCTAATCAAGCAGCATTGAAAATGGCTCAAATTCTTATTGAAGAATATATATATATCCCAATGGAATGACACAGTAACTGGGATAATGGACGTAGATATGTCAGTGAATGAGACCAGATAAGGATCAGTCAGGATTCAGAGCATTTGTACACAGAGTCACTATGGGTTGCAGATTACTCAATATCACATAACAACATAAATAAACAAATAACATGAGAAATCTCTCATTTTTCCATCTTTCTCCCATGGAGATATTGATAAATTCAAATCAAGTGCCTTCGGATTGGCAATGCAACTCCTTACCACCAGGCCACCAGAGTTCTTCTTTAATATGTATATGTAGACCAAGGTAATGATGTTTGCTTACAGGGAGTAAAGTTTTAACTGATCTACTTGTATTTCAGTGATTTGCTTAATTATCTTCAAAAACCCTTCACTGCCATCCGGTCAGAACCAACTCTTAGCTGACCTTCCAGCCAGCTTTGAGAGGCTGCAAATTACATGGAAGGAGACTGGCCAGTTTATTCCCTCAAAGCAGCTAACGGATTCAAACCACTTCCTTTGGGGTTGAGAGTATAACTCCTTACTCATTAGGCCACCAGAGTTTCATTACCACAAAGTATAGTTCAGGCAAAGATTGGATGATTAATTAACTGATTGATTGAAAACTAAAAGAGAGTAAAATAAATAACAGGCAATTATCAGTTTATGCATTTGTTGGAGCTTCATGTTGTTTGGCT
This sequence comes from Elephantulus edwardii, assembly GCF_000299155.1. Classification (NCBI taxonomy): domain Eukaryota; kingdom Metazoa; phylum Chordata; class Mammalia; order Macroscelidea; family Macroscelididae; genus Elephantulus; species Elephantulus edwardii. The sequence continues at coordinate 1,169,114 of NW_006399883.1, forward strand.
ATTCTGCTGTTCTTGCTTTCCTTTTTACCATTTTTTTGGTTGTGCCTAAATGTGAATCATCTCATAGTTGCTTCCACTACCTCATTATCCTCCCAGCACATCAGCCTTGAAATTGTTTCTTGATTTTATCATTTATGTGCAACACATCTTCCAGAATAAAAGCCCTTAAAAGGAAGATATTATTCCTAAGGTGATTCCCTGCATTGTCTTCATTGCTATTGTAGGCTTAGGAGGGAAACAAATACAATTAAGAAGAAAAACTGGTTTCTTAAAGCCATTTTCAAAAGATACACTGAAAGAAGAAATTAACTGAGCAAGATGCCTGCCTATGCTTATCTCTGCTTGCTTCTATGGACCTGATTGTAAACTGTGAATAAGAAGGTGGTAACAACAGGCTAACACTCAGAAAAATATTTTCATGACTATTTTTTTCTTGATGGAACAATAATTTGAGTGTTTAAATTGAAAAGAAAATAATAAATCCAGTAATACACGTATTTCCCTCAAATGTAGATCTTATTGTCCTGAGAAAGGTAATGTGTGTAAAAAGGAAAGTCTGATCAAGGGGAAAACATATGCACTACAATTTTACTGTTTGTACCCTTGCTACAGACAACAACATACTATATGTCCTACTATGTAGGATTGTTGCAATAAATAAAAAAAATAAAAGATATTGTTAATTTTTGTAAATATACACGTGGATGATAGACAACATGCTTATGATGAAACAAATAAATAAAATAAATTTCTGTTTGCATGCACATTTAACAGGTGCTCTGGTGGATTAGTCCTTAGAGAGTTATGCTGCTAACCTGAGGTGGGTTATCTCTGGAGCTTCGCATTTACCTGCAGCTCAGGGGAGACAGATGAGCAATCTCACCCCGTGTAACTGACAGCCTCTTAAACTTGTTGTAGGGTCAACTATGAGTTAATCCTGATTCAAGCAATGGTGAGAGTGAATAATCCACTTTGGTATTCTTTTACATACTGGAAATTTATTTTTGGTATTAAAAAAGGATAAAAAATAGTAGCAACAAAATAGTATCAAAGAGAATAGTAATAATAATGAAAAGTGACCTATAAAATCAGGAAAGACTAATCTGTAAAACCTAAAGCTAACCTATGAAGTGATTTTCATTTTTATTGACTGTGTGTACCTTGAGTCAATTCTGACTCAAATCAACATTATAAGACAAAGCAGAAATTCCCATATAATTTCCTATAAAACTTTTATGAGAGTAGATTATCTTTTCTTTCTCTGAGCAACTTATGTGTTTGAACCAGTGTAAAAAAGAAATTACCGGGGTGGCGAGGCGGTGGCGTTCTGCGCGCGACCTTCAGCGCTCTTGGCCGACTGGCTTGGCGTGCTAGCCCAGGTTCCCCTCGACACACACCGCGCGTGCCCCTGTCCCCGCCACCCCCCAAAAGAAAAAAAAAAAAGAAAAAAAAATTACCTCAGTGCAAATCTCCCTTTGACTACTGTGGTCAAGTTGCTCTGTAATTTAGCACTAAGTTATTTTTTTATTTATCAATCCTCCCCAAATACATTATTGACAAATTTCTGATATCAAATGACAATGATTCTCAATTTAGTGATCCATTAAATTCCATTCTATTTCCCCAAAGCATTTTGGTAATTAAACTGATCAAATAATGCAGTCCATAGTTAATTTAAGTTCTATTTTATTCTAAAAAAACCAAAACCTTTTAGTAAATGTAAGTCATTCTGATGATTTAGTAGCAAGGAGCTGTGCTGTCGACACAAAGGTACTTAGTTCAAATCCATCAGGCACACTGATGGAAGACAGGCAATTTCCTTCTATGTAATTGATGTCCCACTGGAGAATAAGCTATGACTTGTTTCAGACTCCATGGTACATAACAATAACAACAATAATCTCTTCTAAGGAAATGGGATGATTTTTCTTCTATAATATATAAAACTCCAAAATCATTGCCAATGAGTCAGAATTGACTCATAGCTGATATTCCAACAGGTTTTCAGGAGTCTGTGAATTGCATGGGTAGATATTCCATATCTTACTCCTGAGGAGCTTCTAGTGAATTTAAATCACAGGTAAGGCACCACTTTATTGTCATACATGTTGTTGTTATGTCTTATTGAGTCACTTGTGACTCACAGCGACCCTGTGTATGACAGCCCTAAACTCTGCTCTATCCTGTGCCAATCTTATTATCTCTGACACACCTACCCCATTTCCCCAGTCACATATGAAATGAAAATATTTTACCCTGAAAGTTTTTTTTTTTCTTTTTTTTTTCTATAATTATATTTTATTAATTTTCATAAACATTTACAGAGATTTTGGGCTTCCACTCATTCATTGTTGCACTATTCTCTCTACCCTCCTCCCAGTTTGTTCTTGTCCAAATGCCACAGTGCTTGTCAAAGCCAGTTCTGATTAATCTTCTTTGTCAGTGTATCCTTTGCCATTCACCCTGAGTCATAAGGAAAAGGGGACGGCGTATTCTCTTAGCTACTTCCTGCTGAAAAGGGACGCTGTGGGTTTCAGGGTGAAGATCTTCTCTCACTACTCTAAAGGACCCCTTTGGCAGTAGGAAACACATAGACTATTATGGAGATTGATTTTGGAATTCAGATGCACTCTTATTGATTGTGCTTGGCTGTACATGTACATATCCTTCAAGATGACCCTGAAAGTTTAAAATAGTTTAAACTAAATTAGTACCCATATTTATGCCTTCCATCTGGATAGCTTTGTTCACACCATGGTTGTGTTTTATCTGGGTTGTTCCAGTGGAATTCCTTCTAACCCCTGCTCTCTCTGTGTCCATTTAGTCTGGTAACAAAACGACCTATGAAAATCTGTCTCTGATCAAGTTACTCTGTTAAACATCCGCAATGATGTCTTTATTTTGTGCTTTAGAACTCCTTATTTGACCTAATGCCTCTCTTCCTGCCTGGTCTTCACATATTAATATCAGTGTGAATAGTAATTTCCACAAGTACTTTACATTTTAGCTCAAAAGTCACTTTCTGAAAGTAGGCGGTATCCCTGGCAGCATTCTAAAGAAATCACAATAGAAGGTACTAAACACAAAAGGAAAAAGGTGGAAAAAAGTTAAAAAGCAAACCAAAAAAAGTTGGATTATTTGGTCCATTAGAAATTGTAGAGTCCCTAAGATTATAACCCTTTGTCACTTTTGAATCAAACAAAAATTCACATTTAGGCTCAACTTTTAGCTTAACAACAGACAAGACTATGAGGTAATCAATAATATTAGGGGGGTAGTCAATGATTAGAATAATCAACCATGATGGGTAAGAAGAGTTGCAAGCTCAAATATAAAATCCAGAATGCAGGAAGAGGGAAGATAGAAGGATTTGTAGCAATGAGAACTCTAGGGAAGAAATGGGGAAAGTGATTACAGTGTTATAATAAATATTATTACTGTTGAGCAAAATACACATGAATAGCTAAATGGAAAACCTATAATTTTTATAAAATTTCATGCAAATCATAAGAAGAAATAAAATTTTGCTCAAAAGGATTAAGTTAGCCAGCATAATTTAAATTAAACTAACTCACTGCTTCCTCGTTCTTTTCAATTTGCCTTTGTTGTGGTAGATCTTCATTCAAGTATGCCCCAAGTATTGTCTACAAAATAACTGGAGCTTCAAATGCTGTTTTCCATCAGGATTTTATTATAGTTATCAATCATGTAGTTTAAATTCACCCTATATTGAATAAATAAAAGAAAATAATCATTAAGCATGATTTGATGCCATAGAAAATTTCCTTACACTTTTAATTATCAGGAAACAAATGTTCAAAAACTATTTAACATTAAATTAATATTATTAAATTTAAAAATACAATAATAGACCTGGTATTAAATAAATCCTGTTGTGGCAGACAGAATATTAGCCCTAAAAGTCCTTTTTCTGGACTTCTTATGAAGATAACATCTAAAGCGAAGAAAGAAGTCTCTGGCCCTCCCAAAACTAAAGCTAAAGTAAGGGCATTAAAGACCAAGCAAGCAGTTCTGAAGAGGACCCACAGCTCCAAATATAAAAAGCAATCCCCTAAAACCCCAAGACAAAAAAGATCCATACATCACCCACCTCCTAGCATCCTAAGACACTGAGTCTCAGAAGTCAGACTAAATACTCCTAGAAGATATACCCTAGGAGAAACAAACTTGACCACTATGCCATTATCATGTTTGCCCTGACCACTGAATCAGTTATTAAGATAGAAGAATTAACAACTCACTTGTGCTCATTGTGGATGTAAATGCCAACAAGCACCAAGTCAAATAAGCTGTAAAGAAGTTCTATGATATTGATTTGGCCCAAGTCAGCATTTTGATTAGGACTGATGTAAAGAAGAAGGTCTATGTACTTATTCCTATGATGCTTTTTTAATATTGTCAGTAAAATTGGGATCATCTAAACTGAGTCAAGCTGGATAATTCTAAATATAATTTTTTCCTCTTACACTAAAAATGTCCATGTTATAATACTATGAATATACTAGTTTAAAAAGGTAAAGGGGTTTTAAAGATATGAATAAATTAGAATTGTGAAAGATTATCCTTCGTTTTTTTGTGAGTCCATGGCCACAGCTTTTTTTAAAATTCTTTTATTATTGTTATTGTTAATTTCAATGAACATCTACAGAGATTTTGGAATTCCATTCATTCATTGTTGAACTTTTCTC
>NW_006399883.1:1174942-1202078 GCF_000299155.1 Elephantulus edwardii
GGCTTCATTGTGAAGTCAAAGGGGAGACAAATCCTCTCATCATTGCTGAATTTTCATTTCTAGATATCTTTAACTCTCTTGAACACTTCTCAGCCAATTATGAGGTTTGTAATCTTTAATTTCTTATTCAACGATTCAAGAATATAACAAGCTGGCAATTGTATATTGTCTTTGATAAATATGGCAGTCTGTCAGCACCAAGATTAAAAAGACTGTCATTTGGGAAGGCAATTTTAAAGACTAACATGGATTCCAGACTCGTGAAGATGTTAAAATGAAAGCTTTGCTTTCAGATTTTCCTGTTTATACACAAACCAAAGGTTTCTGATTTTAGACTCTCATAAAAGAAAATTTCAAGGGAGCTGGGATGTTTACGAAAACAATGCTATTTTATCAAAATACAATTTGAATTTTACTAATATAAAATAATTTTGTAATAATTATGTGCAGTGTTTCTTCATGACACTGAAACCTTAAAAATATAATACTATCAGGTTGATTTTAAATTATCTATGGAAATGATTGTACGAAATACAATGTGAATGAAGAAAATATGTGAAACAAATGTATATGAAGTTTGTATGAAAACTAATATAAAATAAAATAAATAAATATGGGATATTCACACATGACTTAACGGCACCAAACAACAACAACATTCACATTTGACTCTATTTATCTATTTACTACCTTTCATATAATTAATTAATTCTATCTGCCAAAGGGATATAGTAGAAAGAACAACATTAAGTATCTTCTTGAACCTTAGTTCTCTGAGATTTCAAATGAAGTATTTACTGTATTGTTTGACAACTGGGTGACAATATTGAGTGACGTATTCAGGTTTAACAAGATATGTTTTAAAAAATTCAGCTGAGAATGTTTATTAACACTTATATGACTTATGTTAATTTTATTTATTAATTTTATCAATTAGCTTTTTAAGCTAGATAATCTATCTGTGCCATGAAATTTTCCACCAATAGCGATACTATTTTACTTTATGTACATAACTTTTTTATCTCAAACATCTTGTTCTCCCATTTTTGAAAAATCTTTTAAAACAAAAAAGTTATTTAGAGTTATCTAAATCAATAGTATACTATTATGTTCTAGGCGGAAGAGATCTGCATTTCCTATTCATAACAAATAATCATCTAAATATTTTAACTTACCTTCTTTTCTTGTATGAAGGATCCCTCAATATTTAAATAATAATTAAGAATTTGATAATTAAGTTGTTTTTTTATTTTATTTTATTTCATTATTATTTTTTGTGTGTGTACTGTCAAATCAGATCTGACTGATACAGGAGGAGATTGTTCCTCCTTCTCCAGCAGAGCATCTGGTGGATTTGAACTGCGCACCTCTGAGATTGCAGTGCAGCTTCTTGCCAATAGGCCACCAGAGCTCCCCTAATAAGTAAGCTTTATGCTGTCTATGACTAAATGTTTTATATTACTATGAAATAAGTATCTAGGAATAAGAATTTAGTTATTGTAACATTTATATCCCTTACCTATGAAGACTCACTTGAAGTTTGACTGCTTCTCATCACGAATCCTCAGACTCAAGGTAGACCAGCTTGGCTGGTATCCCTCAGAAAATGAAGAGGACTTTTATCAGCCTGCTGCTCCCAGAGGGACTTTTGTCTCCAGGTCATTAGGATCAACAAGCTGGCAACTGTGCCTTGTACAATATCCTTTGGAAAATACCTATCAATTAGTAGCAAAGTTTGTAAAAAATCATGTTTCTGAGACTCCTGTCTACCTTTTGCTTGAGATAAGATAGATTCTTCTTTGAATAACACATTATCCAGCTCCCATGGGGCTAATTTCTTTCTTATTTACCTTGCAGAACTTGTCAGGATCAAAATCAAAGCCAGATAATACTGTTGAATATACTTGAAAATTTAAGATCATTTTCCTATAATCTAAAGCAGTGCCTGATATATTGTACACATATAACAGTAAATTTTGAATACTGTTGAGTTTTTATAATTTAACTTAGAATGTTCATTCCTTATTTAATATATTATTATTTTCTTAGTAAAGAGGAAAAATAGTAAACTCAAGTTTCATTATATAAGAATTTGGTGAGAAAAATGGGGGAGATTTCTTAGCTACTCCTTTTTTTTTTTTTACCTGAAAATTACTTAATGTATTTTTACGTTTTCATTTTACAAAGTTCATATACATTGTGTTTCAATTCTCCATTCACAGTTTTTCATAGAGTCATAACCATTCATTATGTTTTATAAAATTAATCAACATTGAACTATACCCACTATTACCCTGTCTTTTCAGGTCCCCGCCAGATCTTTCCCATTTTCTTTACTCCCTCCCTCCACCCACCAAATTGTGTAACTCTATGATTTTGCCCCTACCCACTGCTCCTACCCCTTCATCCCTTGGATCCCCTCACATATTTTACTAGTTATCCTATTTTTACACTAATGATCTTATTCTGTATTTGTTCTTATGAGACTGAGTTAATTCACTCAGCACAATGTTCTCCAGTCTTTCCCAAGTTATGTAGTATTTTTCAAAATCATTGCTCCTGAATGCTGCATAGTATTCCATTTTGTGAACACCACAATTTCTTAATCCATTCTCTTGTGGTTGGACATTTGAACTAATTCCATATTCTTGTGATGATGACTAATGCTGCTATGATAATAGGTATACAAATCTTCATTTGTGTTTCACTTCTATTTTCCTTGGGGTATATTTCTAGTACTGGAACAGCTAAGTTATACAAAGCTTCTATGTACAACTTTTTGAGAAAACGCCAAATAGTGGTTCTATCATTTTACAATCCTATCAACAGAGCATGAGATTTCCCACATTTCCACATTCTCTCCAACATTTCTTGCTTGCTTCCCTGCTAAACTTTGCCACTGCTATTACAGTGAGATGGTACCTCATTGGGTTTTGATTTGCATTTTTCTTATTGTCAGTACTTTTGAACATTTATTCTTATGTCTATTAGTCATCTACACATCTTCCTCTGTGAAAAGCCTAGTTATTGATGCAGAAAAGGAATTTGACAAAATCCAACACGTCTTCCTGATTAAGACACTCAGTAAAATAGAAACCGAAGGGCATTTCCTCAACATAGTGAAAAGTATATATGTAAAACCAATAACCAATATCATTCTCAATGGAGAAAGACTGAAAGCATTCCTTTGTGAACAGGCACCAGACAAGGATACCCACTGTCACCACTTCTATTCAATATTGTATTGGAAGTACTTTCTAGGGCAATATGACAAGAGAAGAAAATAAAAGGCAAACAGATCAACAAAGAGATGGTTAAACTATCACTATATGCACACGTTATGATAGTGTGTATAGAAAACCATAAGGATTCCACAAATAAACTGTTAGAAATAGTGGAGCAGTTTGGTAGGAAGTCAGGATAAAAGATCAATAACCAAAAGTCAATGAGATTCCTATACAGTAATAAAGAGAACTCAGAGAAGAAAACCAAGAAAGCAATGCCATTACAACATTGTTGTTGTTGTTGTTAGGTGCTTTTAAGTTGAGTATAACTTACAGCAATACTATAAACAAAATATCTGAAGCCTGTTCTATCCTGCACCATCCTCACACTTTCCAACATACAAGAGCCCATTGCAGTCTTCCTTCTTTAGCTGACTGTCCTTCTCCAAGAAATAGCCCCTCCTTGCAACATGCCCAAAGTAGCCAACCACAAATTGAAATACTGAGCAATGAATCTAATTAGAGACACAAAATACGTATACAAAGAAAACTACAAAACACTTCTACAAGAAAAATAAAAGGCCTAAATAAGTGGGAAAATGTGTCCTGCTCATGGATAGGAAGACTCAATATTTCAGTATTGTGAAATGATAATTGTACCACACACAAAAAAATCTACATGTTCAATGCAATCCCAATACAGACACAAAATTTCATTTTTCAAGGAGATTAAAAAGAAAATTGTTAAGTTTATCTAGAAAGAAAAGAGACCCAGAATAAGCAAAGCACTACTGAAAAACAAAAATGAAATGGGAAGCATAGCACTTCCTGACCTCAAAGCCTACTACAGACTTGTAATAACCTAAACAGCATGATACTGCACATAGACCAATGAAAAAGAATCAAGAACCTAGGAATGGACCTATCTATCTGTGGTCAACTTATATTCAACAGGAAAACAAAAATTATCAAAAGGGGAAATTACAACCTCTTCAATAAAAGGTGCTGATAAAATTGGACTGCTATCAGTAGAAAGCTGAAACAGGATCCAGATTTCATACTATACACAAAAAGCAACTCAAAGTGAATCAGAGACCTGGGCAGGAGTAAAGCTGCAAGCCATAACCTTCATAGGACACAAACTGGGACTAAGCTTAGTAGGTTTGTAAAGAGGCTTACAAATACAGCCAGAAATGCACAAAAGAGGATAAAATTGCTGAATGAGACATTCTAAAGATTAAACTTCCACGTGCATCCAAACTTTATACAATAAGGTGGAAAGAAAAACAAGCAACTGGGGGGAAAAATTTGGTAATACCATCTCAGACAAGGGTCTCATAATGAAAGTTTACAGAATACTATTGGGCCTTCAGAAGATAACCTATTTACAAAATGGGCTACATCTTTTTATGGTGGAGCAAGTCCTAACTTACTATATGTATAACGTGTCTAAAAGAAAATATTTTTTAATTGTGTGAAGTATGTTGTTATGTGCCGTCGAGTTGCTTGTGACTCATAGCGACCCTATGTACAACAGCCCTAAACCTGCTCTGTCCTGTGCCAATCGCACTGTTTCTGACACACCCATCCCAATTACCCCAATCACTGAATCAATCCACCTCATAGAGAGCCTTCCCCTCCTACGCTGTCCCTCCATCCTACCAAGTATGGTGTCCCTCTCCAAGGATCAGTCTTTCCTTAAACATGTCCAAAGTATGTTAGATGGAGCCCTAGAATCTTTGTCTCCAAGGAGCTGCCCAGTCTAACCCTTTCCAGGATGAATCTGTTTTCCTAGCAGTCCATGACACCCTCAATACTCTTCCCCAGCACCACAGCTGAAAGATATCAATTCTCCTTCTATACTCCTTAGTCATTATCCAACTCTCTGATGCATAACAAGCAATAGCAAAGACCATGGCCTGTATCAGACACACCTTAGTCTCCAGAGCCACCATTGCTCTTCAGTACTTTGGAGAGGTCCCTCACAGCAATAAGTGTCTTTTAATTGAAACCTCGAGTTGTTATATTCAAGGATGCTTTAGGCAGAATATGAAATGATCCAGAAAGTATTAAAAGAAGATAGAAAGAATATACTGAATCACTGTATCTAAAGTAATTGGCAGATACAGAAGAATTTCATGAAACAACATATGAACAAAAGCATATGGTGATGAAGGAAGACATTCAGGCTGCTTTGAAAGAAATAGCAAATAATAAGGCCCCAGGAATAGACGGTATATCAGTTGACATATATCAGCTGACAGATGCTGCCCTGGACGTGCTAACCAAGTTGTGCCAAGAAATCTGGAGAACAACCATTTGGCTAACTGACTGGAAGAGATCTATATTTGTTCCCATGCCAAAGAAGGGTGACCCAACACAGTGTGAAAACTATAGAACAATCTCATTGATTTCACATGCAAGCAAGATTCTGCTGAAGATTATCCAAAAATGACTGGAACAACACATCAGCAGAGAACTGCCAGAAGTCCAGGCTGGGTTTAGAAGGGGTCGTGGTACCAGGGATATTGTAGCTAATGTTAGATGGATCTTGTTTGAAAGCATGGAGAACTAGAGGAATGTATATCTGCGTTTCATTGACTATGCAAAGGCGTTTGACTGTGTGGATCATTACAAACTGTGGCTAACTCTGAGAAGAATGGGAATCCCAGAACACTTAATCATGTGAAGTATAACATACATAAAATCATATGTACACAGAATTAGTGCTGTGCTAAACAAGTTATTGTAAAGAAAATACAATAGTGTGACCAACAGAGAAGCTGAGGAACAGGCTATCAATGATAGATAGTTCCTTCCCTTCCCTTCTCAATCACTATCACCTACTCACAGTGAGAATCATCCTAATTTCACCTTGGTTACATGTTGTTTTTCTGATACTTTTGAAATATCTAAGCATATATGTGTTAAATAGCCTTGTTGAATATATAGATGATTTCATTTGGTATTGTAAGAAAAAAGACACTCATTGTAAACTAATAAATAAATGTTATCATCCAGAGTAATGACAAACAATACAAAAATGTTCAAGGTAGAGCGAGAATGTGATCTTTGAAACAATTGGTAGAAAGGAAGACACGAAGCTTACAGGGAAGGCCAGTGAATACCACTATAATTGAGATATATGCACCAACAAACAGAGCCAAAGAAGAAGAAATAGATGATTTCTACCAACTTTTACAGTCGGAGATAGATCAAACATGCAATCAAGTGCATTGATAATAAAAAAGCAGAACAGAGAAGAAGAATCAGTAGTTGGAAAACGTGGGCTTGGTGACAGGAATGATGCTGGAGATAGAATGATTGAATTTTGTAAAATCAATGACTTATTCATTGCAAATACATTTTATAAGAGACACAAAAGCAGGTTATACACATGGACTTCACCTGATGGTATGCATAGGAATCAGATCGACTACATCTGTGGGAAGGAACCACTGGAGAAGCTCAATATCAGCTGTGAAAACTAGGCCGGGGGCTGACTGTGGAACAGACCACCAATTACTCATATGCAAGTTCAAGCTGAAGCTGAGGAAAATTAAACCAAATCCTCAGGAGCCAAAATATGACTTTGATTTCATACCACCTGAATTTCAGAATCATCGCAGGAACAGGTTTGAGGCCTTGAACACACTCCATGATTATAGCATATTAAAAAATTTATTTTTTGGCCTAAATCTACATTGATAAAGTAAATAATTTTTCTTCAGTCTTGACATTAGATAAAATACTATAAAAGTCATGTAACTCTACATGATACAACTTAAAACTGTATGACATTAATTTATCCTTCATCAATTATGATACACATAAATTGTACAAATTTCTCTCTTCTTGGCTTTCTACTGACACACACACACACACACACACACACACACACACAAATACCAACAAGTAATAAAAATTCTCTTTATTTTGTATTTCAGAAGATTACACACATAGAAAATGTGGAGTAAACACACTGTGCAAGGTCAGTGTCTTTTTGCTCATCTTAATGTTTTAGCATTTGCAAGTAGCTTCAAAGTTCCTATCAAGATTCCCCACTTCATCCTGAGTAGTTGAAAAGGAAAATTTTTGAATCTTTGCTTATAAAATAAAGAAGAAGAGAATAACAAAAGGGATCAACTTAATTTATGGAAGCTAAGTTTGCTATTGAAAATGTAAGGTCTCTAGGAAAGGACAGAAACCAGATCAGGACAAGAAAGACAGGCTGACTCTAAAGTAGAAAACAGGAGCTACTTAGAGTGGGATTTTCTATTGTTTTACAAGGAAATTGGGATAGGGGATGTTCACAGTTGTGTTTTACAAGACAAGGGAGTATTCTGGGGGTTGCAAATAGTTATTCCTGAGAAATATACGTAAAACAATTTCACAGCCCTGGTGCCCTAGTGGCAAGAAGTTGCACTGTAATGGTGAAGACACGCAGTTTGAGTCTACCAGGTGTGATCCGTGGGAGAAGAATGGACAGTCTCGTCCTGTGTGATTAACTGCCTCTGAAACTTTATGACAGTAATACGTTTTCAATCTATCAGTTTGACTAAAAGGCATATATGTGGTTGTGTCATATAATGGCATGGTTATTATCCAGTTTAATTTAAGTAGTAAAATAGTACAAATGATCTCAATAATGCATAACAGAGTATAGGACCCAAAATACAACTTTAAGCATGCACATACATGTTTATTAAACAAAATGTCTATGCTATTTTCTTAGAAAATATCACACTTATGTAGAATATGAGGGAGCACTGGTGGCTTAGTTGCAAGAAGCTACACTACAATTCTGAAGGCGTGAAGTCCAAACTCACCAGCAGTTCCATGGAAGAAGGATGAGTGATCATCTTCCATGTGATTAACTGCCTCTGAAAACCCACTGGAGGGTCAGCTATGGGTTGGTACGAACCCAACAGTACACAACAACACACAGAATATTTCTTTTGATCATTAAAGGCAACATTCATGATCCCTGTAATTTTGTATTCAAAAGTTTATAAGCAATCCACATACAAATAACAGATGAATACACATAATACATAAAAATATTTAAGTTTCTTCAGAGGGATGCTTGACTTGTTTGTGATGACTTAGAATTAGAGTTAACTAAAGGGTAATGTTTTTATGTTAATAAAAACATATTAATAAAAATTTAAAAAATAATAAACATTTTATTAATGCTGAGACCATTAAACTATCATTGCTAAATGATGCAACAGAATTTTGCCTGCTGATATCTCAAGATGAAATTGACACTTGACATTTTTCAGAACCAAGGATATTTCTTTAAAGAGAGAAAAGTTTTAATATTTTTTAATAAGGACTGTGGGTAGTTGGCAACATCAAAATGGATTTTTATACCTGGGCCCTAGTATTTCATAGATGCATTTTCTGCTCTGATTCTGTGGATGGAAGTGCATCTTCCCAAAACTTTTCTTAAAGCTGCTGCCACATCTTTGTTCCGTAAGCTGTAGATGAGTGGGTTGAGCATGGGAGTAAGGATGGTATAGAAAGCAGACACAACCTTGTCTTTCTCTGGTGTGTGATAAGAATGGGGTAACACATTGGTGTAGAAGGCTGCCCCATAGAAGATACTCACCACCATAATGTGAGAGGAACAAGTAGCAAAGGCTTTGCGTCTGCCCTCAGCTGAATTCATCCTATGGACAGTAATCAGAATCCGTGTGTAGGAGACAGAGATGATAGATATAGGGATGAGCAGCATTAGCACACAGCAGGAATACATGAGGGTCTCATACAGGGAAGTGTCTGTACATGACAGCTTCAACACAGCTGGAATCTCACAGAAAAAATGATTGATTTCCCGAGATCCACAGTAGGGAAAACTCATCGTAACAGGGGTCAGCATAAATCCATCCAAGGAGCCACCAACCCAGGAGCCCACTACCATAAACAAGCAAATTCTGCGGTTCATGAGGAGAGGGTATCGGAGGGGGTTGCATACAGCAACATACCTGTCATAGGCCATCAGGCCCAGAAGGAAGAATTCTCCTCCAATCAGGGTCAAGTATAGAAATATCTGAACTGCACATCCAACGAAGGAGATGGTCTTTTCCTTGGACAGAAGATCTTGCAGCATTTTGGGGACAGTTATACAAATATAGACTGTGTCCATGATGGAGAGTTGGCTAAGCAAAAAGTACATGGGCGTATGGAGGCGAGAATCCACATGAATGAGCAGAATCATGACTACATTAGCTGTTACAGCTACCACGAAGATGAAGAAGACCACTGTAAAAATAAGTTCAGGAAACAGTGGATGGGTGATGAGACCCAAAAGGATGAAGTCAGTGGAGTTCTGAAAAATGGCCCCCATGTTCATATCACTTGATAGCTTTTGGACTGTAAAGGCAGAAAGTTAGTTAGCTAGGTAACAGTTCAGTGTTCATGCATAGTCCACCATAAATAAAGTGTAAGAAGCAGTGTGGCATAAAGGAAACAAAAACAAAAACAACACATCAAGTCTGGCGTTAGAATCACGCTGAAACAGAACTGTGGTTCCTAGTGTCGGTATAAATTGTACTCGACTTGATGGTATCTAAAAACAACACACGACAATGAATAGTATAGATTAATATTTGTATTAATTATGTTTTATAATCTTAATAGTTATGTTTTTATTTTAGACTATGTTTTTGGGCTGTATGTAAGTATTAAATGAAATAATAAAGTTTGAATTTCTGTGTATCCTTAATTTTTGTTCTGAACTATCTCAGATATATATAATCTGCTCTTTATGTTTCCTATTTTGTTGCAATCTACAAGTATATGTTGGTTAAATTTAAATAGCTTTCTGCGATTGAATTATTCAAATAGTATAAAATATGTGCTTTAATAAATGGATTTTTTTTTGTTATGTGCTATTGAGTCACATAGAGAATAGACTCATAAACTGACCCTCCAGTCAGAGCCTGATGGGCTCTAAATCACATCATACTGAAAGAAGTGGAAGGTCAGAAAATACAAGACAATGAATTGATACAATGACTTTAGCAATGGGCTTTAATGTGTCTCAGATTGTAGGGATGGCATAGGATAGGGAAAGGGTTAGATCTGTTCATGGAATTGCTGTGAGTCATAGAGAGAGCTCTTTTGGCCTAGTGGATAGAAAGTTATGCTACCAAGCCAAAGGTGGGTGCTTCTAATCTGCAGCCCTCAGACCTGGTTTTAATTGTTTTTGGTGAAACATTCTTCTAAGTGGTATAGCCCTGCTCTGTCTATTTGCTGTATGGAGGTAACTCGTGGTTGCTGTGATGCCAAACACTGTGACACTGATGTGTCAAATGCGATAATGGTTACACATGGTGGACAGTGTTTGCTGGAGCTCCCAGATTAAAAAAGACTTGGAAGAAGGAGTGGCATCCACTTCCAAAATAGCTTGCCTCTGGAAACTCTATGAACTTAGAGGAGTGATGAAAGTGATACAAGTGTTTAGGTCTTTTCATTCATAGGGTCGTGATGAGGGCACTTTAAAAAAAATCACACAAGAGAAAAGTGCCTTTCTCTTTAGGGGAAGCCAGTGGATTCAAACTGCCTATCTTTGGGTTGACAGTGCAACTCCTACCACTAGGTCACCACAGTTTAATATTGAGGTAATTCCCACGTTATCATATTATTCCAATTTATAGAAGCCCTTCACCCGGTTTCAAATGCTGTATTTTTCTTTTCTAGTATTTCTCCTGTGACAAGACTAGTTATATTAAAATCACTGACATTTTGGTTAGCAGTTCAACGTGTGACATGCTGTCACCAGGAATCCTTATGAGGTTCATGTATTCTTATAATTTAAACTATTTTTCTGGTAAAGTTATTATTGATAATTCTGTGAATGGTTAGGCGATCAAGATGTCACCAAAACAAATAAAACTCTTGACCGTTGAGTTCGCTGTGATTCATAATGACTCCATATGCCAGAGAAGCCTAAAGACTTTGCTATCCTGCATTATTTTTTCTTCAACAATAATTTATTTTCACTTCAATTGTGACTTGAGTGAAACCTTACAAAGTGTGCTGGTTTTCCATTTAAACATTCACATACGTTTTGTTTTGTAGCATATCCACAATGTAATGGAAGCAGACGACCACATCTTTTCTTTTCCTCTACAGTTGCAGAAGAATTTGAATTGCCAGCATTTTGTCTAACAGCTAAGTGCTTGACCAGTATATTACTAGGGTTTCTTGCTAAAAATCACTGTTTAAGAAACTTTATGTAATACTTCGTTTCTGTCCTATGGGTAAATTTTTAGTAAGAATCAACTCAGTGACAACAGATTAACACCTTAAACTATGTCCTAGACTTCTGCTATTCCATTATTCAGTCAAATCTTTAAAACATGACTAACTGGATTTCTGAACCTGTTTGATTTACTTTGGGGAATTGTACTGCCAACTCAAAAGTATATAATTCAAATCTACTAGCTTCCCTGTAGAAGAAATTTGGGCACTCACCTCCCCTTAAACATAAATCCTCTAAAAAACCAGATGGAGGACCATCAGCTATGAGTCAGTTCTGACTTGATGTTGGTATGTGATATTTTCCTATATATTTATTGCTGGGTGGTTTTCTTTCCTTTTTTTTTTTTGAAATCCTACTGTGATGTTGATCCTTCATGTTTATGCTATTGTTCTGGCTAGGAGCTGTCAAGTATGATTCATAGTGACCCTACAAACAGATCTGAACCTTCTCCTATTCTTCCACCATTCTAGCAATCTCGATACACGTGAGTCCATTGTTGCCGTCACTGTGTCAATCCATCTGGGTGAGGATCTTTCTCTCTTTCACCATTCTTCCACTTTTCCAAGTATGATGTCCCTCTCCAAGGAATAGCCTCTCCTAGCAAAATGCACAACGTATGTTAGTTATCATCTTTGCCTTCAAGAAATCCTGTGGCTGCACCTTCTCCAAGACACATCTGTTTGTCACTCTGAAGTCCATGGAATAAACAATACTCTTCTCCAACACTGCAGTACAAAGGCATCAATTAATTCTTCTTCTGTCATCTTTATTTATTGTCCCACTCTTGGATACATCGCAAGTGATTAAAAAAGACTGTGGCCTGAATTAGGCACACCTTAGTCCTCAAAATGACAGCACTGATCCTTAATATTTTTTGATAAGTCCTTGACTATATACTTTTGCAGTGCAGATCATCTATCTCCTCATCTCCTAACTGCAATACCAAATGTATTCATTGTAAATAAAAGATGAAATAATTGACAGTTCCAATCATTTATGTATCTATCCTGTTGTTGTGTGTCAGTACAGTGGTAAGAAGTTTTGTTTTCTGGATATTGAAATGTAATCCATTGAAGACTCCAGTGTTTGATCTTCTGCAGCAAGTGCTTCAAGTTTTCCTCACTTTTAGCAACCAAGGTTGAGTCATCTGCATAACAATACAGGTTCTTGATGAGTCTTCTTCCAATGCTGATGCCATTTTCTTTTACATCCAGTCCAATGTATTGAATAACTTACTTAGTGTGCATATCTATCAGAGTAAATAGTGCTAGCTGCAAGCTAGGCAGTTTAAATGATTTTATGCATCATATCATAGTAAACAATCTTTTCCAAGAATATTCCTTAGGAATATCAAGATAATACTAAAGGATGGAATATTTAAAGAACAGTAAAGTGATAAAATAATTATCAAAACTAAAACTGTTATATAAATTGCATCCAATATAATTAGAGCAAAAGATTTAACTATGAAGACATAAACAGATATTTAATGTTAAAATTTGGGCTTTAAGAAGAGAATGGATGGAGGAGTATTAACGACATTATAAAAAATATCAAAAACACTCTTGAGTGAGGAATAACAGAGCAGATAAGTGGGGTTTAGTCCAACTGCATGTTAAGAGAATTAAATTGTATAGACAAAACCCCTATATCTATATCTATATCTATCTAATCTATATCTACATATCTCTTTTGTTTTAATACCTTACTGAGGAAGAAAACAAGAAAAGGATTACAATTAAAGAAATGAATAAGACTATTCAATATATTTTAATTTCTTCCAAATCATGTATAAAACTCTTTATCTACACTTAACAACATGTTGATAGAAAGGTATTGTCTTACATTTTAGAAGCAAACTATTCTTGTCTTAGGAAAGAACATTCTTAGCACTTAGCCAGTAAATCTGAAAGTTCCCATTAATATCTTAAATGAATTTTTGGAATTTTTAATATGAATAGTAAATGCACTCTTCTTAGTTCATCATCAATCATTTCTTCTTGTTCTTTTTAATAATTAATGTGAGCTCTTCCCATGCGATTTACTGCCTCTGAAAACCTGTTGGAAGATCTGATATGAGTCAGTTATGGGTCAATTCTGACTCATCAGCACCCAATAATAATTACAAGCATTTCTGAACTATTATTAAAATTTTTTGTTTTTATTGACTTTCTAACATATTCCTTGCCAAAAAAAATTACATGCATAATTTTTAATCTTAAAACTAATATCTCTCATAGTAATAATAAAAACATACGCTACTATCTCTGTTATTAACAAGTACTTTTACAGATGGTTGACATTTAGTAACCCTAGAATGTTGTCTAAAAATTTCCCAGTATTTTATTTTTACATGAAAATGTAAGCTCCTACCTCAGTGTAGCTGAATCCAAGTGGTAGTAAAGCAGCAGTAGAATGACAGTCTTAAATACTTTGGTATGGAGGCGAGGATTGGTCCAAAGATGATTATTCTTTTGTGATAGATTAATGCTTCAACATCCCTTAGGATTAGTCCTCCGGTTAGTAATTAATTCAAGCTTACTTGGTTTACCTTGTACATTCAAGAAAAGTTAACCAAAGCCCCATGCTGTATTTCCAGTGGTTTTTTTTTTATTTTCTCAATTGAAAAACTGCAATCATTTCCTGATCTTTCATCATAACTGTGTTATATATTCACAGTTATAAAAGAAAGTGAGTTGGGTTCATGGGACAGACACTAAAATATATCTAAAATTTCCAAAAGGGGCCACAGTCATCAATCAGGAATTGTATTGAATTTAAGAACAATCAATCAAATTCAACTCTTTCCCATTGACATTGTATGGGAGGAAAGGTAATTGTATTAAATATGTGTATCTGAAATCAAAGAGATTAAGTAAGTGGTGGTGGTGGTGGTGTTGTTACATAAAGAATTAAAATTCACTATGTGGGTAGGGGGAAAACATGAGCAAGAGTGATCCAAAAAGTGAAGAGGACAAAAGGAAAACAAGAGGAAGAGAACAAAAGTAAGCAAAAAGAAAGTGATGATGATTGATTTAATAAAACAAAACTTATAGGAATGATACTATGAAACACAATGTGAAAAGAGGAATGTGTGAAGTACAATGTATACAAATAAAACACAAAAAGTATTAATTTTATATACAAATATAAAGTAAAAATAATTATTTAAAAAAATAGTTTTTCAAAAGAATTAAAAAATATTATTTCTGAAAATTCTTTTTATTAGGGATATTAAGAAATTTAAACATGACAAAAATTTAGCACTTAAAGTTCCTTATTTTTCTTAAGAGGGAAACAAAGAAGTAAATGACCTTGTTGGAAAGAAGATTAACTTTACAAATACTAATAAAATTGCTGTAATTACAACATATCAACACTTACAATTTTCTGTTATGGAGTCAACTCTGACTCATAGTAACCCTATGAACAACAGGACTAAACTTGGCTCTATCTTGAGCCAATCTCACTGTCTCTAATATATTTGCCTCCATTGCCACAATTACTGTGTCAGTCCATCTTATCCAATGTTTTCCTCTCTTGCCCTGACGCTACACTCCAACCTTATAAGCATGATGTTCTTCCCAAGGACTGTTCCCTCTTGGCAACACGCCCAAAGATGAAGTTTCAAAAATCCTTGCCTCCAAGGAGCCACTGAATTTCACCTTTTCCAGTACAGAGATAGTTGTTTTCCTGGAAGTTCATGATACGTTCAATAATCTTTTCCAGCATCACAACTCAAAGGTAGTAATTCTTCTGTCATCCTTCTGATGCATAGCTAGTAATTGCGAAGACCATAGCCTGTTTTAGGTGCAACTTAGTCTCTAGACTTGACATCTTTGCTCTCCAGCAATCTGAAGAAGTTCCTGAAAACGGACTTTCTCCAACACATCTCTTCCTTTGGTTTCCTGACTTTTAAACAAGAGAATTGATTATGGATTTGAGCAGAATGAATTTGTTAATAACCTCAATCTCTTCATCTCTTGTGGTCCTGCCAATTGGCCCAGTGGTGAGAAGCTTTGTTTCTTGAAGTTGAGTTGCAATGTAGTCTTTGACCTTCTGCAGCAAATGCTTCAGGTCCTCCTCCTCTTCAGTTTCAGCAAGCAAGGTAGTATCCTCTGCATAACATAGATTGTAAATGAGTCTTCCTTCGATCCTGATACCACATTCCTCCTCATAAAGTCCAGCCTCCTGAATGATCTGGTGCATATTTATTCCTATTCCCCAAAGAGCTGACCCAACCAGAGTGTGGAAATTATCAAACAACTAATATCACATGCAAGCAAAATCCTACAGAAATTATCCAAAAAGACTGGAACAGTATGTTGCCAGAGAACTGCGAGAAATACAAACTGAGTTTAGAAGAGGCCATGACAACTAGGGACATCATAGTTAAAGTCAGATGGATCTTGGCTAAGATCAGAGAATAACAGAAGAATATCTCTGTTTCATTGGCTGTATGCAGGCATTTGACTTTGTAGATCATAACAAATTGTGTCTAACATTGAGGAAAATGACAATTCATAAACATTTGATTGTGCTCATATGAAAGTTGTATGTAAGCCAGAAAGCAGTCATCTGACCAAAGCAAGGAAACTCTACATGGTTCAAAAAAGGAGTGTATCAGGGATGTATTCTTTCTCCATATCTTTTCAATTTTCACACACTAGACATTAAGAAGCGTGACTAGAAAACTACTTAGAAAATTTGTCTCTCATATTTTGAGCATCATATCAAATGGTTATAATTCCTGGAGAAACACATCATGCTTGGTAAAATAGAAGATCGGTGAAAAAAAGTTTTAATAAGATGAATTGACACAGTGATTGCAAAATCGAGCATAAAACAGGAATAATAAAGATGTCACAGGATTAGTTTATAGTATTTCATTTGGCTTTAAAAGAGATGCCTAATAACATACCTAACATCAAAAAGCATGTTAATTAAAAAAAAGCATGTTAATGAGAACCTTATTTAGACTTCTCCATTATAAAAGGTAATAAATCTACACTTTTTATCTGTACTGAAAAGCACATATTTCCATTCTTTTTAAAGTATATTTTAAATGACTTGTAAACAAATGAAATATTCAATTAGATGCTGAATCTACTTGACTAGATTCTCCATTCCAGCACATTATCACTCACTTCAGAGTCATAAGTCAGTTACATCATATACTGATTCCCTTGCCCTTGATTGGTCTGACAGTGTCTAGCTTGATTCTGCTATCAGCAACCATTTTAGTTTACCTCAGTGCACCATTATCCTGTTATTTATTAACAGGCAACCTTGCCATGAACATAATTAAGAAGCACTGATTCAATAATTAGGTACAGCTTTTTTTCCCACTAGTTTCTTTAATATACTAAGGAAAATAGCTAAGACTGTGACTTTTATATTGATTGCATGTTCCTTATATGTCACAGCTGTTTTTCAGTTTTGAAATTAATTATCTAGAAAACATGAAAACAAATACAAATTATTAATATGAGAATAGAGATAATTCTGACAGATAAAAATTTCTTTCAATTTTTCTTCCCCATCTTTGTTTTCTATTTATTCTCCTTTATCATTTACCTCATTTAAATGTTTTTTATTATATTCTTTGATGAGATATAAAAACAATATACATGAAACGTAAGACATAGATATATGTCAATGAGTTCCTAGTTGAAGATTTAGAGGTGGTTGAGTAAAACAAGGAAATAGTATCCTGAGTATATATAAAGATGATAGAATCTAAAGAATATCTCAGGAATCCTATAAATCAATAATCTCATTTTAAGACAGGTTAAGAAGATACAGAAACTAAGCACTCCATAATCAAGGAAAATTATAAAGGTCCTTGAAATTGAGATGAAGATACCTGGATTGCAGAAACAATTTGTCATCTTTGTGTATTCTTGGCATAATATTCCATTCTTAGAGATTGATCGTCCATCAATAGACTAAGGTTTGATATAGGTGTCTCTGAGGTTACTTCAAGCTTCAGTATAATTCTGAGTTAAAAAGATACCTCTTTTCTTTATGTGTTTTGATTCTTAATTTTTTAAGTTCTTTATTATGTTTATTTAGTATCCAAGAATCCTATATAGCTACATGGCCTTAATAAATTTATGTGGTAAAAAATAAGTGAAGAAAACCATGTTTATAGAATTTCCCATGAGATTACGGAAGGTGCTCTGGGATACCATTAAACAAAGATAGAGAATCATAAAACTAAGAGTACATATTTTAAGGCAAATAGTGTTGGCATAAATACCTAAAGAACAGGTACATATTACGTTTATACATACAGCATATGAGATTAGATTACCAGGAGAGCAAAGTAAAAAGTATACTGACTGATTAGAAATTATATTGCTACCCAGAGTTGGAAACAACATTCTCTCCATGTCTCTTCTTTGCTAAGAAATAGCAGAAACGTATTCTATTTCAGACAAAAAATTATTAACATTAGTATAAAATTAAAAAACCCTAGTAATGTTAATCACAAAGCAGTATCCAGTTGTGTATAACATTAAGGAAGTAGATATAATTTATCTACAAGTTTCGTGATATGAAGTTCTCTCTTGTCCAGAACCAATACATTAACTCTGTTGTTGTTGTTATGTGCCGTTTGTGACTCACAGCGACCTTATGTACAACAGCCCTAAACTCTGCTCTGTCCTGTGCCAATCGCATTGTCTCTGACACTCCCATCCCGATTACCCCAGTCTCTGAATCAATCCATCTCATAGAGGGCCTTCCCCTCCTGCATTGTCCCTTCACCCTCCCAAGCATGATGTCCTCGCCAAGGACCGGTCTCTCCTTACAACATATCCAAAGTCTGTTAGACGAAGCCGCAGAATCCTTGCCTCCAAGGAGCTACCCATTTTAACCCTTTCCAGGATGAATCTGTTTGTTTTCCTAGCAGTCCATGGTACTCTCAACACTGTTCTCCAGCACCACAGCCCAAAGACGTCAATTCTCCTTCTATCCTCCTTAGTCATTGTCCAACTCTCTGATGCATAACAAGTGATTGCAAAGAGCATGGCTTCTATCAGATGCACCTTAGTCTCCAGAGAGGCACCATTGCTCTTCAGTACTTTGGAGAGGTCCCTAACAGCAGACTTTACCATGGTAATGCGCCTTTTAATTTCCTGGCTACTGGTGCCAAGAGTGTTAACTGTGGAGCCGAGCAAACAAAAGCTGTGAACAAACTCAATCTCTTCGCCATCCATCCTGATGCTGCCAATTGGTCCAGTGGTATTAACTGTACATTAGATAAAATTTTCATTGCAAGTCCCCAGTTTTATTACTTCCTTGATATGTCATTGCCAATACTTTTCAGAAACTCATTTATTTAATATTGTTCTAACATTATCCTCTCTATATAGATACAATAATAATGCAAGATAATTTAGGATAATTAAGATCATCACTATACCACAGACGAGCAGTATTATACAAAGACAGTCATGAATCTTGGAGCATGACAAAAGATTACAAACGAGATCATTTTTATGCTATATATGTAGTAGTTTCCTAGTGTTGCTAAAGCCATAAAGGAACACCATGTCAAACAGGAATGTGTTGTCTCACAATTCTAGATGCCAAAAGTTCAACATTAAGGTGCTGTCAAAGTTCTTGTTATTGTTGTGTGCCATCAAGACACCTTGGACTCATATCCACCCTATGTACAACAGCCCTAAACCCTGCTCTATCCTGTGCCAATCGCACTGCCTCTGACACACCCATCCCGATTACCCCAGTCACTGAACTGATCCACTTCAAAAGGGTGTTCCTCTCCTGCACTGTCCCTTCACCCTCCAAAGCATGATGTCCTTCTCCAAGGACTGGTCCCTCCTTGAAACATGTCCAAAGCATATCAGACAAAGCTTCAGAATCTTTACCTCCAAGGATCAGCCTGGTTTAACCCTCTTTAGGATGAACATGTTCGTTTTCTTAGCAGTCCGTGGTATATTCAATACTCTTCTCCAGCACCACAGCTCAAAGGCATCAATTCTCCTTCTATCCTCCCTAGTCATTGTTCAGCTCTCTGATGCATAGCAAGTGATTGCAAAGACCATGGCCTGTATCAGATGCACCTTAGTCTCCAGAGAGACACCATTGCTCTTCAGTACTTTGGAGAGGTGCCTAACAGCTGACTTTCCCATCGCAATGCACCTTTTAATTTCCTGGCTGCTGGCGCCAAGAGTGTTGATTTTGGAGCCAAGCAAACTAAAGCTATTAACAATCTCAATCTCTTCACCATTCATCCTGATGCTGCCAATTGGTCCAGTGATGACAATATTTGTCTTCTAGATATTGAGCCTCAATCCATTTTCAAGACTGCATACTAAAGCTCTAGACTAAGACATTTCTTGAGTCTTCTGAATGATTTCTGGCAACCTTTGACATTCTGTGGTTCATGAAGACAGCGTTTTTCTTTCTGCCACCATCTATACAAGGTCCTTTTTTTTGCATGTTTCTCTTTTTAAGACCACCACGCATGTTGAGTAAGACAACCATTCCTTCTTCAGCATGAATTATAGATACTATCTTCAAAAACCTTGCCCAAAAGGTTCACATTCACAAAGTGCTGGGGGTAAGAACACATCTTTTGGAGGAAGAAAATTGTAGTAATAGTAGACTAGTTTGACGCTATGAACAACAGATCTGAACCTTGTCTTATCCTACACCATCTTCATAATCTCTGATACACTTAGTCTGTTCCTGTACTCATTATGTCAATCCATCTAGTTTGGAGTCTTCCTCCAAGCATGATATCCCTTTACAAGCTATAGCCACTCCTAGCAACATGCCCAAAGTATGTGAAACTAAGATTTATCACCTTTTCATTCTAGTTGCACCTACTCCAAGATGTACCCGTCCTGTTGACAGTTAGAGATATTCAGTATTTTTCTCCAATACCATAGCTCACATGCATCCATTTTTTGTTCTGCCACCCTCTTACATGTTCCAGCTCTCATATGCATAGAAAGTGACTGAAAAGACCTTGGCCTGAATCAAGCACACTTTGGTCCTTAAAATCATATCATTTCTATTCAATAATTTGGAGAGGTCACTCACTATAGACGTTCTCTTTTCAATATGTCTACTGATCTCCTAACTACTGGTACCAAGGACATTGAGTGTGGATCCAATTAAGATGAAGTTTTTGACAGTTTCAATTTTTTATCCATTTTTTATGATACTGCTTATTTAAGGTCTAATTTCAAGGCTTAAGGAGAAGTCAGAGGTAAATGTCTCAGAAGACCCTGGAGGGGAGATAACTATTCTCTTTATCATGATGCATTGAGAAGTAATGACTATAATTTTTAAATGATATCCTGCCAAACAAGTCAGTCTCTTGACATATTATTCTGTTTTATTGAGACTTGTGTTTTAGTTGAAAGCTTTGATACCCTGTGTAGTCTTGACTAGATAGCAATTCTGATTTGAGGCAGTGTCAGGACAAAATATTATTCTTGGAACAGAAGTGGATTGGTCTGGCAGATTTCAGTTTACCTTGTCTATTGTGTTGTGTTACTTAAAACAATACTTTATGGTATATAGCACCTTCTGAAACAAAAATTGCTTTTGTACCAGTTATCTTATTTTTCCTTTGAATTAAAAATTCAATTAGCACATCTTAATTTTACACATTGAGAAAAGAGTCCATTAAATTAAATTATTTTTTCAATATGGAACAATAAACAGCAATGAATGCACTTCTATGTACTAAGAATTTACCTTTTCTAACAAACCCAATGTTTTCATATATAGAATCCACTTGTTAAGCATGATCAATATTTATAAATCAGGAAATATCTAAAACTTCTAATTTTGATCTAATATAATCCCCTCATATTCCTGAATAACCTGAGAAATTCCAGATCGAGTAGACATGGACAATATATCTACATTTAGGAAGAATATCTAGTGCCATCTTCCATCAATTTTTACTCTTTGGAAATGCAGCAAAGAAATACAACATGTCTTTACAAGTTCTATAGTAGAAATGCTCTCCAAGCATTAGGTTACCTGAAACATACATCTCAATTGATTCGTCTACACCTACTTAAACCACCAAACATTGCTAGATTAGAAAACTGATCTTATGGATAAGTACATACTCTTCTTTAGAATGTGAAGTATTCCTTTCTTGAATAATGAAATATAAAACAGTTAATCCCCAGATGTAAATAAGAGTAGGAGAATGCAAGATGTTGGAGGATTTAAAATGGAGTTTTAGTTAAGTAGATATAGGACAGAAAGAAGAGTAAAAATACTGATTAACATATACTAAAATATTTGTGTGGTTAAATAGTACAAGTTAAATTAAACTTTGAACAATGAAAAAGAATAATAATATACTGGCTAATGCACAATAATATTTTAAAATATTTTTAAACTTCTCAAGTTCATTGGCATCTAGTTAGAAACAATTTATAGCTGATCCACTAGTAGTTTTTCAGAGGCTATAAATCACATGAAAGTAAAGTGGTCATCTCTCTCCCTTCAACACTTAGTGAATTTGAACCTGCAGAGAGACTAGGTTTTTAGATTAGTTGTGAAACTTCCTATAGACTTTGCCACCAGAGACAAAATTAGTATGATTAAATACTGTGAAATAAATTAGGAGAAAAAAGTGAGAAATATAAAACTAATTTCCAAAGGTGTGAAATACCATTTTCATTTAAAATATCTCTATTGTTTTATAAAATGAATCATATTAAGTATAAAATCATGTAAATGATAGAAAAATGGTTACAAATGAACTCTTCTAAGATATGTTGTTGATGTTAGGTGTATGAATCACAGTGACACTAAAAACAATGTATCTCAGTATATCGTACTCTATCCTGTGTTGCCATCACTATCTCTGACATGTTTGATTCTCTTGTTCCAGTTACTATGTCCACCCACCTTGTTGAGGGTCTTCTCTTCTTTTCTTTCACTAAGCCTCCACCTTCCAAAGCATGATGTTTTTCTCCAAGCACTGGCCCCTTCTGACATCTTGCTCAAAGTATGTGAGACAAAGTTTCACTAATCTTTCATACAGAAAGCACCCTGGTTGCACTTTCTCCAAGATGTATCTAAGTTTCTAGCAGCCACTGAATATTTAGCATTATTCTCCAACACCACAATTCAAAGACATCCATAAATCATGCAAATACATCTGCATTGTTTAAATATAATGAGAAAGATGTTGCTGCTCTGTTAGCAGGTTCTAATAATGATTCCTAAGAAGTCAGGGACAATGTGGTATATAGGATGTAAAAGTCTTTGAGGCTTTTTGTTCATCTCCTGCTTTGAAATATGGATTCTATAGTTCTGGAACAAATTTAAGAATATTGTTGTTCTTGTTAAGTGCCGTCAAGTCGCAGGCGACTCATAACAACCCTATGAACGAGAGTGCTAAACACTTGTGTGTCTGTCATCCACTATCCCGGTTCATAGGGTTTGCGGAGGCAAGCTGTTATGGAAGTGGATGCCGCTCCTCCTTCCAAGCTTGTTTTAATCGGGGAGCTTCATCCAACACTGTCCGCCATGGGAATATATTATGAAAAATAACAAATGCTAGACATCATAATGTTGGGCTTCTTCAACACTTGATATGTACTAATGTGTGTGTGTGTGTGTGTGTGTGTGTGTATGACGTAGTCACTAGATTAAGTTGATAAAGTAAAAACCTTCGTTTTCCAAGATATAATCACACCAATCTTGGGTTAGTTGAGTGAAATATGTCTATGGAAGACTGAGAAAAAAAAATA
Source organism: Elephantulus edwardii (assembly GCF_000299155.1). Classification (NCBI taxonomy): domain Eukaryota; kingdom Metazoa; phylum Chordata; class Mammalia; order Macroscelidea; family Macroscelididae; genus Elephantulus; species Elephantulus edwardii. The sequence continues at coordinate 1,198,201 of NW_006399883.1, forward strand.
TCTTTAAGAAAGATCAGTTCACTATCATGTAAAAATGGAAGCAATTTTAAAATTAATAATGATGATGATTGTAAAAAATCATTCTTATTGTTGTTATTGAATACCATCGAGCTGGAAGGACCAATAGCTGGCCTCCATCAGGCTTTCAGAGACATTTAATTGCATGGAAGGAGATTGCTCATCTTTGTCTCACAGAGCAGCTGGTGGACTGAAGCGACATACCTTTAGGACTGTGGTGAAGTTTCTTAACACTAGCACACTATTTTAAAATTAATTATGATTACAGTTGTAAAATATGTTAGATATAATTAATATCACTAAATTATATGCATAAAAATATTACTGAAAGGGCTAATATTTATTACAAAAATACTTACCACATTATAAGAATAAGTAAAAGAAAATATTTAACAAGTAGATATCACGGATTTGGCCAATTTGTAAGCTGTCAAAGAAGAGATAGAGGTGAAAATTTAGAGAAGTAGCTGAGGAGGAACATTGCCTTTACCACGACTTTGGGTAACAAGAAGTCTAAATGCTTTGTTAAAAACTGAGGGAACACTCTATCCAAAACTGTCCATTCCTCAGATCCTTTGGCTTGTTCAAAAATTAATCAAACCACCTAAGTCCCAAAGTCACCTTTCCAAATGCTTGCTCCACAGTTGATGACATGTGAGTGATTTAAGTATCTAGGAAAATAATATGCAAATTCGAATATAATGATAACATCTTGCATGTTCAAACCTCTAGTAGTAAAGTGGAGTCCCTGAGTGGTTCAAATAGTTGTTTTCAATTGTGACTGATACTTGAAGGGTTGGAGGTTAGAGTCTACTCAGACATGCGTGAAAAGTCTAGTGATCTACTTTCAACCAATCACTTATTAAAAACCTGACAGAGCATAATTCACTTGATATGCCTGAGATCATCAAAATTTGGAATTGACTCTTCACCAGTTGTTTTCATCTTTCTTTTTTTTTTCATTTTCAATAGTAAGAAACTCTTTAGAAAGCATTTACTCTTCTTGAGGAGAAACACCTTCCCAAGGCCTTCTGTAAAGCTCCTGTGACATCTTTGTTCCTGAGACTGTAGATGAGTGGGTTGAGCATGGGAGTGAGGATGGTGTAGAAGGCAGACACAGCCTTGTCCTGCTCAGGCGTGTGGTAAGAATGAGGGAGTACATATGTGTACATAGCAGCTCCGTAGAAAAGGCTGACCACCACCATGTGTGAGGAACAGGTAGTCACTGCTTTCTTCCTCCCCTCTGCTTCACTCATCCTATACACAGTAATGAGGATCCTGGTATAAGAGAAAGAGATGACAGAGAAAGGGATGAGGAGCATCATGATGCAGCAGACATACATGGCAGTTTCATAATCAGATGTGTCTGTACAGGAGAGCTTCAGCAGGGCAGGCACTTCACAGAAGAAGTGGTTAATTTCCCGGGATGCACAGAATGGGAATTGCATGGTGACTGGAGTGAGCAGGAAGCCATCCACAGATCCTCCAAGCCAGGCTGCCACCACGATCAATAAGCAGACTTTGTGGCTCATGAGTACAGGATAACGCAGAGGATTGCAGATGGCAACATAGCGGTCATAAGACATGAGTCCAAGGAGAAAAAACTCAGCACCAGCCAAAGTTAAGTAGAGGAAGTGCTGAGCAGTGCAGCCTGCAAATGAAATGGCCCTTTGTCCTATCATCTGATCAACAAGCATCTTAGGTACAATGGTGGAAATATATAGGATGTCCATGAGGGAGAGCTGGCTGAGCAGAAAGTACATGGGAGTGTGGAGCCGGGGATCTACACGGATGAGAATGATCATAAGAGTGTTACTAGCTATGGAGATCACAAAGACAAGGAGAATGAGGGCGAAAAGGAGCCAGGGAAATGGAGAGTTGCTGAACAAACCCAGGAGGACAAAGTCGTCATACATGGAATAGTTGCCCCACTCCATAGCTCTCTGTAGCCTGCATAAAAAGAGAGATAAGTATGATGGATGAAGTACAGTACAAAAGAAAATTATCTATATTGTTTAAGGCATCTTGAGGTGAACATGGAAAAACCATCCTTGGAGAAATTAATCACATCTCATTGTGAAAGTCTCTTCTTTTTTGTAATACTCCCTGGAGTTGATTACAATTAATAGGTTGCTTAGAGGGATTAGTCTTTACCTTTGTCTCCTAAGCACCAACCCATTTATGAATCTCAAATCTTTCAGATATTTGTAAGATCAGATTGAATAGAATTCCATTTTGGATCATCACATTATCATTCTTTCAAGGCTGAGGTGCTTGCTTTGCTGACTACCACTTTCTTATGTCACTGAGAGAGAATAAGGATTTGGTTTATTGACATTTAGCATTTCTCATATGGAATTCTTTGCTTGAGTATTACTTTATGTAAAGGAAGGTGTACATAAAGATGAAAAGGCATCTGACCTTGTTGTGCTATGATGGAGTGATGGCACAGAAAGAAAGAGTGCCCTACTATTTACCCTCTCATTCCACAAAGCTCTAATTCTTTTTTTTTTCTATAATTATATTTTATTAATTTTCATAAACATTTACAGAGATTTTGGGCTTCCACTCATTCATTGTTGCACTATTCTCTCTACCCTCCTCCCAGTTTGTTCTTGTCCAAATGCCACAGTGCTTGTCAAAGCCAGTTCTGATTAATCTTCTTTGTCAGTGTATCCTTTGCCATTCCCTATCACTCCTCCCTGAGAGAGACTTCACCCTGAGTCATAAGGAAAAGGGGACGGCGTATTCTCTTAGCTACTTCCTGCTGAAAAGGGACGCTGTGGGTTTCAGGGTGAAGATCTTCTCTCACTACTCTAAAGGGCCCCTTTGGCAGTAGGAAACACATAGACTATTATGGAGATTGATTTTGGAATTCAGATGCACTCTTATTGATTGTGCTTGGCTGTACATGTACATATCCTTCAAGATGTATCATGGGGGTGTTGCAACTTAGAAGACACAAATTTGACTAACAAGTTATAAGTACATGAGTCCAAAAATTATGGAAAAGTAAAAGAAAAGATTCTTTCATTGCTTTACAAACCCTCCCCCAGGTCCCCTCCACCATGCAGCCCTCGCTCTAGTCTCCTGTGATGACAGAAATACCCAGTTACATCTCTCTTTTAAACGGTTCTCTCCCGCCTCTGTTTCAGTGCAGTATACATTATTGAACCCATCTTACTCAGTCTCTCCCCAACCCCAAGGACAGTCCCATTTTACAACAGTGGCATCATGTAATATTTGTCCTTTTGTGACTGGGATATTTCACTCAGCATAATGTTCTCCAGAAAGCTCTAATTCTTACACTTTGACTCAGCTTGAACTATAACTTCAAGAATAGAGAAAGAAGATAAACAAGAAAAAAGTAATATTTCAGATCAAGTGCCATTTCTTTTCCTTTTTTAACAGAAAATTATTGATTAATAGCACACAACTCTTTAACATGATTAATGGAAATAATAGTATTGATTAGCAATTCATTAGTAGAAAGAAAACAGAAAAAATATAAAATTACACCAATTTAAATAATAGAGAACAGTCTCCAAATACGAAATTCTTTTTTTGCTTAAGGATAAAGTCAAATGATACATATGTAACTTTTTCAGTTAATTAATGTGAATAGGTGAATATTCAAACAAGTCATATATCATAGTCATACTGTTCATTATGGTAATGAGTTGTATATAGTTAGTGAGCCCCTGTAACAAGAGTGAAAAGAGTTGAGATGTGCTAAATAAAAAGTATACTCTAGTGTCCAAAGAATGAATCTAAAAATACAATGCAATGTAGTTCATTAAAAGGAGTATGCAATGAGGGTTGCAGAGTGGATTATATTTGGGGGTGGGGGGTGGGGTTTG
>NW_006399883.1:1202473-1226158 GCF_000299155.1 Elephantulus edwardii
CACACAATGGAATACTACACTGCACTGAAAAACAAGGAACTCATGCAATATTATTAAAAATGGGTGATCCTGGAGGACATTATGCTGAGTAAAATATCTCAGTCACAAAAAGACAAATACTGCATAGTGCCACTGTAGTAGAATGGGACTGACATTAGGGTTGGGGTAAGACTGAGGAAAACTGGATAAATTATGTATACTGCCTTGAAACAGATGAGGGAGAAACCAGTTTAAAAGTGATATATGATAGGGTATTATGGTTATCACAAGAGTGTAGAATTAAGGTTGCATAGCGGAGAACACTTGGGGAGGGGGGATTGTATACCAATGAAGGAGTTTTTCTTTTGCTTTTCAAAGAGAGAAGCGAGCTGGGGGTGAGGGGGTGGGCAGAGAGAAAAATGCAACAATGAATGAATGGAAATCCAAAATCTCTGTAAATGTTCATTAAAATTAATAAAACAAACTTTTTAAAAAAGATTACAACTTGATGCCACTTTTAAGGCATGTACCTTTCCTAATCTGTTTTGGCTTCAAATATCTTTATGTAAACAAATTCCTCAGAAGTGAATTATCATAATGTTCTAAGTAGAAATAACAGAGAAAAATATTCATGCAATAACTAATAACAGTAATAAAGCATAATGATGTTATGAGACCCTGGGTGATACCAAGTTAATGTCCTCAGCTGTTAACCAAAAAGGCTTAAAGTTCAAGTCCACACTGAATTACTTTAGAAGAAAGACTTCATGTTCCAGTTCCAAACAGATAGTCATTGAAAATTCTATTGATCCCAATTTTACTCTGACATATGTGGGATTGACTTGACAGCAATTGACATTGACACTGGGACCGGCACAGGTGTTATATGTATCAACACTGATTTTCAAATAGTAGTGTTATTGTTCTGTACCAAGGAGCCAGAACCGACCTGTAAATGACCCTCCTGTAACTGCTGACACAGTAAATCACACAGGAACCTGCCCATGTTTCTGCTTTAAAGAAGCTAGTGGATTTGAACCACATACCTTGCAATGAAATTCCTTATCACCAAGTCACCATGAATCTCCCTAAAAATAATTATTGTTAATGCTGTATGTCCAACAAGTTTCAACGAACTCATAGCTAAACCTCCAGTGGGTTTTCAGAGACAGTAAATCACATGGGAAGAGACTGTCTATCCTTCTTCTCCTACAGAATAGGATTGGTGGATTTGAACCAAATACCTTGAAATTGCAGCATATCTTTTTACCACTAGGAAATATATTAATAGAATACTTCATACTTCACAAATATTTTATTTACTCTGAAAAACTATGAAGATATTGACAATTTCTTTATTTCTGCTAAAATGAGAACAAAAAACTTAAAGAAGTGAAAAAATTTCTTCTGAAAAAATAATCAGTGACAATATAATACTTTATTAAAAAACAGTACAACTGTTTTCCAATAAGCCTAAGTAGGTAGAAATTCAGTTCACAAATATTTAATGAATGATGTTGTGTGAGTAAAAATTTAAACTCTGTTGTAGTTGTTGTGTACCGAGTCAGAACTGACCCATAGCTGACCCTCCAGTGGATTTTCAGAGACAATTAATCATCCGGGAGAAGATTCTCCCACGGAGCAGCTCGGGCTAGAACTGTGTGCCTTCAGGATTGCAGTGCAGCTTCTTGCCATAGACCACCAGAGCATGTTTATGTTCTCCATTATACACAGCTAAGGAGAAGTGAAAACCTTAGTAATCCTAATCAAATTAATTTATAAAGCAAAATTGTGTATACACACTATAATAGTTAATAATTTGTCTCTTTTCTAAGCAATAACATAAAAAATATAAACTAGGGTAGATAACTGTGAGAATAAGGAAAGCTATGGAACCTGAACTGCAGTAGCTGAAACATGACAAAATGATATCAAGTGTCTTCTGGACATTTCACCACAGTTACGTTATGATGGATAGATCTACAACCTTGTAAAATAAATTCTGACATAGGGTTTTTCTCTGGTGGCCTAGGGGTATGGAGTTGCATTGCCAACTCCAAAGCAGTTTCAACATTAGTTCTATAGAAGAAAGATGGACAAACTCCTGCTATGCAATTTACAGCCTCTGAAAACCCTCTAGAGGGTCAGCTATGAGTCAATTCTAACACATTGAAGGTAAACAACCACCTCCACTACCACCTTTTTTTTTTGTTTTCTCCTTCCTGAAATATTACCAGATCTTCATCAATGCTTTCTACTAGGTATTTTCTTAATGGCATTCTTGTTCTTTTTTTCTTTAGAACTAAATAAAAAATAAGCATTTATCAATAAACCCCATTATGGAGACAGAGAAAAGCGTCCGTCACCATACTCCTGACTAGCATAACTAGAATGAGCTCATCCGAGTAATTCATCCATTATTTCACTATACATTCAGAGCATAGTAGATGATAGTGAAGGTGTGGTGATTGCTATTGGTCCATGGGGAAAGATAAACCCAAGAGGGGCAAATGGGCACTAAGCCTCCCTTTCAGGGTGTGGTGTCCCTATCCCTGACCAGGAATGTTTCTATTACTAAAACTCACTAATGAGACTCTTGAGATCTCCACAGCATTCTGCACAAAAAAGAAGTGATATTTAAGTGTTTCTGAAAATCTTCATATTTTTATAACATCTCCTTCCCTGTCAATTTTGATTCATGACTTGAATTAAGAAAATTACAAGCCTATAAAGAAACATTAAGGAATATTAACAAAAATAAGAGGATTCAATGGAAATATATCCTATGAGTATTTAATAATTATTATCAAGTTTATGAATAATTTTTGACAATTTCTTATTTAAAACACATCTGCTTTTTAAAAATGTAGATAAATTGATGATCTAAATAAGAGGATGCTTAAGTGTGCTAGCAAATGAAACTGGAGAAGACATGAGGCAACACGTGTGACTTACCACTGCTCAGGATAGTTTAAAAAAAATTAAAACACCAACAAAACACAACTCTTGGCTGTCAAGTTGGAACCTATACAACCTGACCCCCGAGCAGGTTTTAAGAGGCTATAAAAATGGGAAAATAAATCTCATCTTTCTTCTGTAGATTCTGGTGGATTCAAACCATTTGCCTTTGGGGTGACAGCACAACTTATTACCCACTAGGCCATAAGCAGAGATAAAGAGTGATTGTAGCTCTAACCCCTTTAGTCTTTTGAACAATCTAATTCATTATATTTGTGCTTTGTGATACTTGTATATTTCACCTCTGTGGAATGATAAATATGTTTTAAAGTAAAATCATGTGGGGACTCTGTAGCATTGCAGAGAAATTTTGATTTAAAAAATACACTATCAATCACCCTGAAGGCAGGGAATGGTCATAATCACCCTTTCAGCTACCTTTTAAGAAAAGCCATTGTTGTGTTCTTTCTATTCCCATATGTCCTAGTTATCTAGTGTTGCTATAATAGAAATGCCACAATAGGTATTTCAGCCAACAGGAATTAATTTTCTTAAATTTCAGGAGGTTAGGAATCTGAACTCAGGGCTCCAGTTTTAGGGGAAAATGTCTATGTCAGCTCTTGGGGAAGGTTGTTGTCTCTTGAGCTTGTTTTCTGGTTGTTTGGAGATCTTCTGCTTTGGAATCAATCTTCACTCCACTCCACTCCCCGTGTTCACTAAGTTGCTTAACCTCTTCTATATGTCAAAATAAATTAGCTCAAGACATCTTATATTTTAATTTTTCCTCATTAATATGACAAGTAAATCCATCACAAGATTGGATTATAATCAGGCAGAGAGATGATACAACACATACATCCACTGATTTACAACACTACTCTTGAAACTTATTTACATATTTATTCCCAGCATCTAATTGTAATACACCAGGTTTGAGTTCAGAAAACCTGATTGTGCACCCTACCTTTCTTATTTACAATGTTTTTAAGTATGGCATACTATTCATAATTTGAATTCTATTTTCCACACACAAATTTCTAAGTATCAAATAATAAAGGGTGGATGGGATAGATTCTTGAAGTAAGATAGGGAGCATTTTCTTAAATAAATTTTCTTTTTTGTTGTTTGTACCATTGAGTGAGAACCAATCCATAGCTGACACTGCAGTGGGTTTTCAGAGGCTATTATAGCATGGGAGGAAATGGCCCAAATTTCTTCTGAGAATTAGCAGGCAGATTCTAACTGCTTGGCTTTTGTATTGCAGCACAGATTCTTACAACTAGGCCACCAGAATTCTCCAATTATTTGTTAATTATCTTTAGATAATTTATTCAGTATCCTACAAAGTAAGACACTCTGATGATATAGTCTATCTTGTGTTGCACTGCTAACCAAATGCCTTGTCAAATCTGGTAGTTCTACGCCACCAACCACTACGAAGGGAAAAAGTTGATCAGTCTCCTTCTGCAAGGCTTAGCACCTCAGAAATCTGACGGAAGCCTTCTATGAGTTGGAATCAAGTCAAAGTTAATGAGTTTTGTTTTTTTGTTTGGTTAGTTTTGGTTTTGGAGACTGAAACAATACTAATTGTATTAACTCCTGTCTCTGTAAAAATTTCTAGCTTGACATTTCAAAGTATACATTTCAAATCATAAACCTTCACATTTCCAATGATAAGCCTTTGTTGAATCTTGGAATTGAAATTAATTTTTTTTTAGAATTTACCTGGCAACATAAACCCAGAGAATTTGATAATCGAGTCTGTCAAATAGCTCACAGGAAAAAAAAACCCACCCAAAAATCAGGTCAAAAGATAAAAGATTTATAAAAGTTTCACAGATCCATGAGTGTCTATAGTTATTGTATTTATACACATCTAAAAGGGAGTCCTGGTTGTCCAGTAGTAAAGTAGTATGCTGCTAATCAAAAGGTTGGTGGGTCAAAACCACCTGTGAGACAAAGATTTATTAGTCAGCTTCCATAAAAATTGGAAAGCCTATAGAACATTTCTGCTTTGTCCCATAGATTGCTGTGAACCAAAATTGACATATTATTGTCATTAATGCCCTAAATCACCCTGATTTAAATCAGCTCAACAATGAATACATTAAAAAGTTGTCTGTATTTTAAGACTATGATTGGTTGACATAACATCATCAAATTTACTTACCTCAAGTAGTAGCCTCTAATGGAAAGTGGTGATCTCAATCTGTAGATAAGTTGTCTATTTTTTTTTTTTCAAAGAAAAACTTGCAGGAGTAAGATAAGAAAAGAAATCATATAGTTTTGTTTTCTGACAAATGTGGATAGCTGAGAGGCATAAATTAAATCTTTCAGGTGTAGGGATTTCTGTGTTTTAATACTAAGGGACACAAAGAAGAGAAAGAAGAAAGTAATTGCAGGGGATAAAAAGGAAGACACAGGATAATCTTTCTGATGTACAAAGGCAGGGTGTGGCTCTGAATGAAAAGAATGAAAAGGTACTGTGGCTTCAGCCTAGAATTACATTTTATTGCAGTTAAGAACCAGTCAGTTCCTGGCCAGTGTGAGTCTTTTTTGTTTAAGAAGAGTGGGCAAATAAACTAAGCACAGAGACTGGCCAGTCCCAGTCCTTGAAGGCCTGCAGACAAACAGGTATCTGTTACATTACAAAGGCTGCTAAGAACAAAGACACTAAATTGTTTAAGTAGGAGGACTTGCGTCATGATAGTGGACCAATCCTCCCATTCAGAAGCAAATTGACATCAGAATATCATCCCCTAGGGCTCCTGGTCCCCAGTCTACAATTATACTAACACAAATGTGTGAAGTTCTTTCATCTTTCTTTTTACAAGTAAGAAGAAAAAAATTACAAAGAATTGCAATAGTATTGGCAATGTCCTAAAATCATGGGTAAACCTCTGCACTCAAATTAAGGTTGTTTTTTTTTTTATTTGTCACTGTTCTATTTCTTTCTCTTTTTTTAATTTTTACACTTCCCCTCACCCAAGCCAGACACTCCTAACCCAGGTGTGCTGGGCCCTCATACCTCTGAGCCCCAGCTGGCCCCTCTGGTCCACACATCTGCTGTACCCGAAGCCCCACCATGCCTGCCACCCTGGGTGCCCCTGTGCCTTGTTCGCCACAGCGGGAGCCCCAGCGGGTGTCCCAGGAGCAGTTCAGGGCCGCCTTGCAGCTGGTGTTGGACCCTGGTGATCTTCGCTCCTACCTGGACAACTTCATCAAGATCGGCGACGGCTCCACGGGTATCATGTGCATCACCGCTGTAAGGTGGTGGCCATCAAGAAGATGGGCCCTGCGCAAGCAGCAGAGGTGCGAGCTGCTCTTCAACGAGGTGGTTATCATGCGGGACGACCAGCAGGAGAATGGGGTGGAGATGTACAACAGTTATTTGGTTGATGACGCGCTCTGGGTGGTGATGGAGTTCTTGGAAGGAGGTGCCCTCACTGACATTGTTACCCACACCAGGATGAATGAAGAACAGATCACAGCTGTGTGCCTGGAGGTGATACAGGTCTTGTCTGTACTCCATGCCCAGGGCGTCATCCACCAAGACATCAAGAGAGACTTCCATCCTGCTGACCCATGACAGTCGGGTGGACACCTCTGCCTCATCTCCCATGCCAGCCCCTCTGACCCAGCTGCCTCCACCCTGCCCCAGGGGAAGCTGTCAGATTTTGGGTTCTGTCCCCAGGTAAGCAAGGAGGTGCCACGAAGGAAGTCGCTGGTGGGCACACTCTACTGCATGGTTCCTGAGCTCTACCTTCTCTACCCCCTCTCGAACCACTTACCTTGGGTATTGATAACAGATATCCCTTCTAGGTCAACATCCAGGTTTCACTTGTTTACCTACTTCTTGTAGGGGTTTATTTCTTTTATTTGCTTTCTTTCACACAGATGAAAGTAGTAACTTGAGTGTAGAGCTGACCCTAATTTGAATCAGGTGTCCCTAATCCCACTCATACCAATTTTTTGCATCTTCTTTCTTTCCTTTAAGAAAACATTTCCTTTGTAAAAATTTCCAGAAAAAAAATCTGCCTATCCTGAGAAAATATTGATTTATTTGTTGTTGTGAGGTGCCCTTAAATTAAGTACAACCCGTAGTGAGCCTATGAACAACAGATCTGAAACCTGTCCTATACTGTGTCATTGTCATACAATAAAGCCCATTGCAGCAGTCACTGTGTCAATCCACTTGGTTGAGGGTCTTCCTCTTACAGACCTCTGCTTTTCAGAGTATCATGTCCTTCTCCAAGGACTAGCCACTCCCAGAAACATGCTTGAAATTTGTGAGTCAAAACTTTACCATGTTTGTCTCTAAAGAGTACTCTGGCTGCACCCTTTTCATGACTTTGTTCTCTTGGCTGTCCTTGGCATGTTCAGTGCTCTTCTTCATCACGACAGCTCAAATGCATCAATTCTTTTTTCTGTCATCTTTATTCATTGTTCAGCTCTCAGGTACATAACAAATGATCAGAAATACCACAGCCTTCAATACGAAAGAATATAGCCTTCAATAGGGATTGCAACTCAACGTCAAGAAAACAAAAATTCTTACCACTGAACCTATAGACGACATCATGCTAGAGAGAGAAAAGATTAAAATTGTCAACTTCATCTTACTTAGATCCAAAATCAGCCCCCTAGGTAGCAGCAGTCAGGAAATCAGGAGATGATTACACTCGCTGTACTGAGGAGCAATGCTGTCGGTTTGAGGACTATGGCATGTCTGATTCAGGCCATAGTCTCTCCAGTCACTGGCTATGCATCTGAGAGCTGGACAGTAAATAAGATGACAGAAAAAGAATTGATGCATTTGAGCTGTGGTGCTGGAAAAGGACACTAAACATCCCCAGATGGCCAAAAGAACAAACAAATAAATATGTTTTGGAGATAGTATAGGCAAAGAGCTCTTTGGAGGCAAAGATGATTCCTTGGAGCTTCATCTCACATACTTTGGGCATATTGCTAGGAGAAGTTATTCCTTAGAGAGGGACATTATGTTCAGAAAGGCAACAAGTCAGCAAAGGAGAGGAAGACCCTTGACCAGGTGGACTGATGCAGTGACTGCCACAATGGATTCTAGTATGTTAGGAAGTGTGAGGATGGCACAGGATAGGGCAGGGTTCAGATCTTTCATATGGTCATTATGAGTTGTATTTGATGGCCCCTAACAACAGCAGTAAAATAATTAGAGCAGTCTTCCATCTATCTCTTAATACCTTATTTTGGGATTACACATATTTATAGTTTGCTATTAAACTGTATTATGAATTACATTAACTTTTAATTGAAATTAATTAACATATACACAATATACACATACAAATGTATGAAATTACTTCCTCTAACTACTGTGTGTGAAATCAACATTCACATCCAGAAACAGAAAACTACAAGCAAGCCATAAGTTTTTCATCATTCTTCTGAATGTCCTATCTTCAGCGTCTAAGTCTACCAGTTAATTTTTTGAAATTCGTGTTTTACATAAGTGGTTTCTTTAGTTATTTGCTTCTTTAGTTTAATCCCCTTAACTTTTCCATTCCTGGAATGTAATTTTCATGAGAACAGTTTCCTTTTCTCTTCCTCACATTTACAATAAATAAATGAACGAGGAAATAAAGATACATAGTTCTAGTAATTACATTTCTTGCAATCCTAGAGTTTAGTACACACTAAATCAAGGTATTATCCGACAAAAGTCCTTTACTTCCCTCAGTCCACGTATTCTCATCTATAAACTGGAGCACATATGACCTTCATTTGGGTCAAGATTGCAAGAGAATGGTGTATCAGACAAAGCATGTAAATTGCCAAATTTAACATAGAGGTGGACAAGTATAATTATTATTCTGATTGTAATTATAGTTATAATTCAGAGTAGTGAATGAACAGTTCAATAAGGTCGCCTTTTGATTTTGTGCTTTTTGTCCTCAATTTGTGGGTCAATGGGAAGTGTTTGAAATTGCTCTCACCAGGCTGGCATACTTTTTATCTTGATGACCATGCAACATAATTAAATAGTGATTTTAATATCATTTGAAACAATATTTCAGCAACTGTAACTAAGCTTCTGGCTTTCCTATTAAGGCAAACAAATATCTTATCTTCTTTGGACAATGTCTTTTGACCTCCAGCATAAATTTCAATTCATCTGATAAAAAATTTAGTAATGATTTGCAAATAAAAAAAAATAAATACTGTCTTTCCTTTGAAATTTTACCAAAAGTGAAACCACCTAATGATTATAGTGAGTGCAATGACTATATTTTAAAAAATAAACTATGAGTCCTTCTTCTTCACCTACCAAATGGAAATGTATAGGTTGCTCCACTACTTAGGTCATAATATTGATCAAAAACCAGATATTTACAAAAGTTAAAAGGGGGAAGGGAAGGAAAGAGGTAGTCCAGGGTGGGGCTTAGGAGAATACAAAGTCACAGAGTTTGGTGATCAGAGTATTCTAGTAAGGACCTGAAAAGGTGGGGTAATGGTGGTCACAGATAGGTGGCGATTAATTTTATAAAACACAGTGTATAGTAATGATAGTATGACACACAATGAATGGAAGAATCGGTAAAACACAATGTATATAAACAAAAGTCAATGTATACAAATTGTGTATGAAAACCAATATGAAATAAAAATAATTTTTAAGTAATAATTTTTAAAAATATATAGAAATTTAAATATATATACAAAATTGTATTTTCCAACTTTTTGAAAGTAAGCTAGATTTATACACTACTGTAACAAATTCCTTTCTTCTTTTAATATTCATTATAGTTTGCATTGTTTAAAATGAACTGCAATGTATTTTGTTGTTGTTGCTGCTGTTATGTGCCTTTGAGTCATTTGCGACTCACAGCAACCCTATGTACAACAGCCCTAAACCCTGCTCTATCCTGTGCCAATCGCATTGGCTCTGACACACCCATCCCGATTACCCCAGTCACTGAATCAATGCACCTCATAGAGGGTCTTCCCTCCCAAGCATGACGTCCCTCTCCAAGGACCTGTCTCTCCTTACAACATGTCCAAAGTATGTCAGACGAAGCCCCAGAATCCTTGTCTCCAAGGAGTAGCCTGGTTTAACCCTCTCCAGGATGTTTGTTTTCTTAGCAGTCCAGGGTACATTCAATACTCTTCTCCAGCACCACAGCTCAAAGGCATCAATTCTCCTTCTTTCCTCCCTAGTCATTGTCCAACTCTCTGAAGCATAACAAATGATTGCAAAGACCATGGCCTGTATCAGACACATCTTAGTCTCCAGAGAGACACCATTGCACTTCAGTACTTTGGAGAGGTCCCTAACAGCAGACTTTCCCATGGCAATACGCCTTTTAATTTCCTGGCTACTGGTGCCAAGAGTGTTGACTGTGGAGCCGAGCAAACTGAAGCTGTGAACAATCTCAATCTCTTCACCATCCATCCTGATGTTGCCAGTTGGTCCAGTGGTGAGAATCTTTGTCTTCTTGACATTGAGCCTCAGTCCATAGTGAAGACTGTAGTCCTTGACCCTCTGCAGCAAGCATTTCACGTCCTCCTCTCTTTCAGCAAGCAGGGTTGTGTCATCTGCATAACATAGATTGTTAATAGATCTTCCACCAATCCTGACGCCACACTTCTCCTCATAGAGCCCAGTCTCTCGGATAATCTGCTCTGCATACAGGTTGAAAAGGTATGGCGATAGGACACATCCCTGGTGTACACCCTTCCCAATTTTGAACCATGCAGCAGTGTTACCCTGCTCTGTTCTGACTACTGCCTCTTGGTCCAAGTATAGGTTTTGCATTAGCATGATTAAATGTTCTGGGATTCCCATTCTTTTCAGAGTCAGCCACAGTTTGTTATGATCCAGGCAGTCAAACACCTTTGCATAATCAATGAAACACAGTTATACAGTCCTCTGGTATTCTCTGCTTTCAGCTAAGATCCATCTAACATCAGCAACAATATCCCTAGTACCACGACACCTTCTAAACCCAGCCTGGACTTCTGGCAGTTCTCTGCTGATGTGCTGTTCCAGTCAATTTTGGATAATCTTCAGCGGAATCTTGCTTGCATGTGCAATCAATGATATTGTTCTATAGTTTCCGCACTCTGTTGGGTCACACTTCTAGATCTCTTCCAGTCAGTTGGCCAAGTGGTTGTTCTCCAGATTTCTTGACACAACTTTGTGAGCACGTCCAGGGCAGCATCTGTTAGCTGAAATATGTCAATTGGTATACCATCTATTCCTGGGGCCTTATTTTAACTTTACAATAAGTTTACTTTTAAATTTTTCCAGAGGAGTTAAGTTTGTACTATTTGGGTTTTTTGTTGTTTGTTTTTGTTTCTGGAAACTACAATCACATTGACTCAAAGTAGGAAAGCATGAAAAAGGAAAAGTAAATTTAGAAAAAAAGAACAGATAAAGAAAAGGAAACTAAGAACACACTATTATGCTTTTTTTTTTTTTTTTTTTTACTATTGTGCTTTTATAGTCGTCTTGTCTCCAGTTAAATCCTTGAATGACAGCAAGTCAATCCTGGCCAGGGTATCATATTAACCATTCGCATGGGAAATAGGCATTAAAAGGCATCCCCTGACACTCTTTGTGAAGATCTACACTTTCCCAAGGCCCGCTGTAGGGCTCCAGCCACGTCTTTGTTCCTTAGACTGTAGATGAGGGGGTTCAGCATGGGTGTGAGGATAGTGTAGAATACAGAAAGGACTTTGTCCTGGGCTGGGGTGTGGTAAGAGTGTGGCAGCATGTATGTGTACATGGCAGCCCCATAAAACAAGGTCACCACAGTCATGTGAGACGAGCAGGTGGCAAACGCTTTCTTTCTCCCTTCCACAGAGCTCATCCGGTGGACTGTGGTAAGAATTCGAGCGTAGGAAGCAATTACCACTGAGAAAGGAATCAGCAGCATCAAAACACAACAGACATACATCACTGTCTCATAGAGGGCCGTGTCCGCGCATGCCAACTTTAGGACAGCTGGTGCCTCGCAAAAGAAATGGTTAATCTCCCGGGAGCCGCAGAAAGGAAAGCTCATAGTGATGGGGGTTAGGAGAAAGCCATCCAAAGAACCCCCAAACCAAGATCCTGCTATGATCATCCAACAGACTCTACGGCTCATTAGGACAGGGTATCTCAAAGGGTTGCAGATGGCAACATAGCGGTCGTAGGCCATGAGACCTAACAAAAAGAATTCTGCTCCCACCAGGGTAAGGTACAGGAAATGCTGAGCTGTACATCCCACAAAAGTGATGGTCCTTTGACCCAGCATATAATCAACTAGCATTTTGGGAACAATGGTTGAGATGTACATCATGTCAATGAAGGAGAGGTGACTGAGCAGAAAATACATGGGGGTGTGGAGGCGGGAGTCTGTGCGGATGAGGAAGATCATGATCCCATTAGCCATTAGTGCGGTGAAAAAGATGATTGTGATGATCGTAAAAAGCAGTCCTGAGGTGTCCTTTCTGTTAAAGAGCCCCATGAAGGTAAAATCTGTAGATGTGTTGTATTTATCCATTGGTCCCACCACGATGCTGATATGACCTAAAATCTTAGAAATAAGATATCATCCTTAGTAAATGAAATTAACAATATGTTTTTGTTAACCAGTGAAATTCTAATAGCTGGGACAAAAATGGAAAATATTTTTCTCAGTTCACATATCCAGTAAATAATCTATTCCAAAGATAAAGCTCTAGGTAAATAAAATTTGTTATTTTAAAAATTTGTTATTATTAAGTACATTAATTCAATTTATTATTTTTAAATAAGTGATTATTTAAATTCATGAATAAGATAACAGCTGATACACATAAAACTTAAAGATGTACATAATAACTCATCAGTGACTCAGAGACTTTTGACTGCACAATATTTAAGCACATTTTTCATGCATGGACTGTGTGTGTATGTGTGTGTCTTGAGGGAGGGAGAGAAATAGAGAGAGAGAAACAGACAGAGAAAGACACAGAGAAAGAGACAGAGACCAAGAAACATGGTCTTAGTTAAATTAAAATCAAGATTTTTATTAAATGCATTTTTGTTAAGATTAGCATCACTACTATCCTCAAAAAGCTGCTTAGAATTGCCTATGCTTTCCAAGAGTTTGAGTAAATTGAGGGCAGTAAGGATGATTTAGGGGAGAATTCTTTCCTTTATGATGGAGATCCACATTCATTCATGTGTCTCATGTGCAACGTGAGTCAAATGTACCAAATCTTATTCCCTCAAAGAAATTATATAACTAAAATTTCTGATAGATATATGTGACTCTTAAAACATAATTCATACGGGTTTTTGCAGTTAATACAAAAGCCGAGAAAAAAAAACCCTCAGTGCCTCAGGAGGAGAAAGATGGACAGTCTCCTTCCTGTGTGATTTGCAGTCTTTGAGTATTATCATTTTTTTTCACTTTTAAAAGAGTAAATAAATTGCTATTTATTTTATTTTAGATAATAACGGTTCTATACATATCAGAATAGAATTGACCTTTTATAAGGTTTTTGGAAGTAGATCTCCAAGCATGTATTCCTGAGAACCCTCCATTATTCAGGAGTTGCTGAGCACACTAACTGTTCACACTACACCAGTATATCGCTTTAAGGTACAAACTAAGTTATCTTGTTTAATTGCATTTTAGATGTTATCATACTGTTTTTGGTAGTATCAGAATATCTGATGAAAGAATTTATTTCGTTTTCTGGTATCCTGTAATAGTTAATTTACCTGTAAAATATATCTTATTTTTCATTTACATTTTCTGATTCCTAATAAATGAGTAAGTAAATAGACTTCTCAATGAAAATACCTCACAGTTTGTTGTTGTTGTTGCTGATTGCCTTCCAGTCAAGCACGACCCTATGAACAAAAGGCCTGAAGCATTTCTAGAACTATTGACGTTTTTCTAAGTTCCTAGACCTTTTGTTCAGAAAGTGGATGCCACTCCTGCTTCCAACAGTTTGTGGAGGACCCTAAATTACCATTTAGTAGAATTTCTACTTCTTCTACATAACCCACTCATTAGATGTAACTCTCCAGTAACAGAAGTAAATGAAGTAAAATGTACTGCTCTCCATGCATGCAATTCCTCCATTTTTTTAAAGCCTTTACTTATCCCCACTTCACCTTTAATAATAATAATAATAACCTCATCTCTTCCCCCTTTTCTATCTAGATATCTAACCCCAGAAATAAAAGGAAATTGCAGGCTGAACAATTAAGCAGTTGAGTGACCTTATCCTTATATTTGAATATAAACATTCTAATTTTTCATAAAACAAGATTCCTTTAATGTGACCTGTGATCCTAAATCCAACTTTTGGTTGTTTCTATTTTTTTTTTATTCTTTTTATGGGAAACATGACGAGAAAGACTCTTATTTTTAAAATTTCTCTTGACCACAGATTATATTTTTTGATTGTTTGGTTAAAATAACGAGAAAACCTCTGGAATAATTTTGTGGCTTCATAAAAAAAAAATCTACTCCTGAAATTATGTAGTAATTATACTTTGGGACAATATATATAAAGTTAAGTGAGTTAAATTCCTTTCCTGACCATAACACACATTGATTCAATGATACAGATTTCCCTCTAAACTCTCTGAGCTTTAGTTTCTTTTTATATTTAAATTATAGACTACTCAGAAATATTCTAAAATATTTTTATATTTTTAAATTTTAAGTAACAAATGAAAATATTCTATATTTATTTCTTGCATGTTATAGTTGCTGTTGCTATGTGCTGTTGAGTCGCTTGCAACTTATAGTGACCCTACGTACAACAGCCCTATACCCTGCTCTATCCTGTGCCAATCTTATTGTCTCTGACACACCTACTCCCATTTTCCCAGTCACTGAATCAATCCTTCTCATCAAAGGTCAGTCTTTCTCTCTTGTGCTTTCTGTTCACCATCCCAAGCATGAGGTCCCTCTTCAAGGACTGGTCTGTCCTTGCAACATGTCCAGAGTATGTCAGACGAAGCTTAAGAATCCTTGCCTCCAAGGAGCAGCCTGGTCTCATTCTCTCCAAGACAAACCTGTTTGTTCTCTTGGCCAACTGACTGGAAGAGGGATATATTTGTTCCCCTCCATTCCAAAGAAAAGTGACCCAAAAAGTAAGATTCTGCTAGAAATTGTCCATTATATATATGAAAATTATTTAAACAATTGGTAATTCTATGATATTTTCTGGTGTGTTATTTAAATAATCCACATATTCAAGTCAATTCCTTAGTCTCAATTTTAAATATCATTGTTTTTTTAGGTATTATAAGTACAGGTACTTCTGATGGAGCTATTTCAACAGTTAAGTACAGCAATACAGTATTTTCCTCAAAATACTATTTGACTTTATATAAATGGCCTTTGGTAAATAAACTCCTAAAGAATTTTTTTTTAATTTCAGCTTTCAGAGAATAGAAATGTCTTTCTTTGAAGAAAATAAATATTCTTCTGTGGAAATTATGAGAAAGTGCGGCAGATACAAGAATTTTGGATAAATAGGCATGACGGGCAATCTCCTTGAGTGCGATTAACTGACTCTAAAAACCTGCCAGAAGGTCACCTATGGGTTGGTTCTGACTCGACAACACACAAAAACGACTACAATCTCTAAAATAGAAATTTTAGCCTTTTTCTTCTTTTACATGACCAATGATTATTTTCTACCAAATAAACAAATTTTATACTCTTTTAACGCAACATTACCCTTTTTGGGAAGTCCTGAGATGGGCTAGATTAAGATCAGCCTCTGATATTTTGTCTCTTATCCTCTGTATTAATTTAAAAAAGTTTTTTTTTCCTTTCTAAATATTTCACTCCTCACAATGAGAAATATAACTACCAAGTCCTTTTTTTTCAGATTGTATTATCTTTCTCTTTTGATTTATCTATAAATTTTTGCCCAAGTGTGCAAGTTATAGCCATCTATTTGGGATAGATGAAAGTTTGCAATGCTCACAATAATATAGAATATAAAAATTTAACAGATTTTACCTAATTTTTACAGTATAGAATAATATACATTGGCAATAATATTTTTCACATTTATGGCAGACATAGCACACTATCAACTCATTAGATGTGTGTGACTCTGTGTGTGTGTGTGTGTGTGTGTGTGTGTGTGTGTGTAAGATTTTACATTAGAACTGAGAAATCCCATCAATCATTTGGAACTGAAAATTCACATCTATTGTTTATGTGTAATTTTGATCATAAATATATGCTTTACATATTAACTTAAGACCTCTGGTAGCATAACCAATGGCATTTATTTAGGTGATATAACCTTCTTCTGTTTATCTCAGATATATCACACTGTTAACTGATTATATTTACATTAATCCATTTGCAGCTGCTGTTATACACAGAGGATTTTCACTCCATATCAGTTGCTAAGCGTGTAATTTGGAAACTGTATATAAAATTTAATGCTTCAATCAGTATAATAAAGAATGAAATAAAATGCAACTAATATTATTAAATTATTACATGATAAAATAATAATGTACTCAGAAAACATGATTTAGCCCCATCTTCTGTGGAACATATGTCTGAGGGAGTGAATAAGGGAAAAAAAAGTTTTAAAGTCACATATCCCATCTGCTGTAAATAGTGTCAGAATATATTAAGAGAGCACTGACCTAGTTGAAAGCCGAAATTGGACAGAGGTTCCTTATTTCTGAAAGGAATTTTCCCTTACCCTTCTGTATGTTGTTGTTACGTGCCATAGAATTGAATAGGACTCATAGTGACCCTATGGACAGATTTGAACCCTGTCCTATCCGGTGGCATCCTCACACTTCCTGACACACAAGAGCCTCGTGTAGTGGTGAGCATTGCCACCGCTGCCTTCCATTGCAGTAGTCACTGTGCCAGTCCCTCTGGTTGAGAGTCTTCCTTTCTTTCACCGAACCCCCACCTTTCCAAGCATCATGTCCCTGTCCAAAGAATAGCCCCTCCTAGCAACATACCTACAGTATATGAGGTAGACTAAAGAAACATCATGTAACCACTGTGGGAGTAATCAGAGAAGTGTAGTTGTTTCAGCATTCTTTAAAATTATTAGGTAAAGCAGATGTGTGAAATTCTAGTACTGCCCACAATATGAGAAAGTTTATCCCTGGAGTAGTTTCAGAGCCCTGAATGTATCCTGTTAGCTTCACAGGTTAGGTGTTGGACTTCACACTGGAAAAGCCAGCAGCTGTGACCCAGAAGCCGTATTTACAGATGTGGAAACTTTCTAGGGCAGTTCTACTCTCTCTATAGGGTTTCTATGAGTCTGAATTGACTGAGTGGAAAGAGTGTTAAGGTGATTTTGTATAATTTAGCAAACACTACTAGTTTTGTTCAGTGTCTTTATCTGTAAAATAAAAGAGAGAAAATAACATGTTGTGTCTACGGAAACAGCTGCACACGGAATTAAGAGCCAAGTTTTGGGTGTGTTTTTTTTCCCTTCTTTTTTCCATTATACTCTCATACATGATATACATAATGCTACTGTATGTATGTTTAAATTATTTTTTAAGAAAGATCTATAAAATGGTTAGTTAAAATTATAACAGTAGTAACATTCTTCACACAGCACAACCTGAGATTTGCAATCAGAATGAAGTCACAGTAACGATTCCTCTTTCCGCGAAGTCTACTGCCTTGATTCTTGATTCTTAGCTCTCCCTGTGTAATCTTGTTCGCTTCATATAAAAAGAATCAATCCTGTTAGACAATCATGAAATACTGTGACAACTCATTATATCCTTATCACTACATTACATATTTAATGTCACTAAGATGTGCCATACTGTTATTACAAGACCTCCCTGCACAAATTTCAAAAGATCCAAATTTTTATTAAGGGAATATAGCAATGAAGATTAAACACACAGTTGGTCTAAGTATAGCAGAACTTCATACATAACTCTATAATTTTATTTTTGTTACAATTGTTTTATTATTGTTGAGGAATACCTTCAAATGATTAAGCCAAATAATTCCGTTTTTTTCTTTTCCTTATATCCATTTTGCTTTACCTTCATTGCTAGGACATTCCTTCTATTTTTTTCCTTCTATTACTTATTCATATGGTGCACAAAAAGCTTGTTTCTTAGTGCACTTGTACAAGGAATAGAACAGACACTATTGGAGATCATCCAAATAACCACTTAATTCTAAGCATTATTCGACAAAAGAAGATCATCTCTTATACTCACTCAAAGCAGAGCTTTCTCCAGATAATCTTCTGAGTAGAGGACATCATGAAAATGCAGAGGTGGTTATAAGTAATGTTGTAAAAGAGAACATTATGAAGAATAAACTACGCAAACTTTGAGCTACTAAAATCATATGGATGAGAGATAAAGAAAACTTCAGAAGCTACTTAGTAGTTTGTTACTGGAAGGGAAAATAAGTCCAATGGGATGCATTTCTCCTTTGGTTCAAACTGGGCGAGGGATGTTTAAAAACCAAAACCAAAACAGCAAAAGTCAGACCACAAAATATACTCTTGTGCATTTACAGCAGGCCAATGAGACATGTTCTTTTCAAGATCTAATATTCCTGTGCTCATGAGTTGTCTGTATATTATCCCTAGAAACCAGTACGGTTTATATTTAGAGTTATGAACTTTACAGGACTGAGCTTCAGCCTAGAGGGGAACCTCAACAACTGCTAATTAGATCACTATGGTAAAAGACATACAAGTTCTTAGGGGTTACTTTTGTAATTTTGTAAAAAAGAGTATTGGTGACAATGTGGTTAAAAGTTTCTGCTGTTAATCAAAAGCTAAGTCCAGTAGACTCTTAGAAGAAATAAAGATTATGGCTTAAAAAACCCCATGGAGCTTTATAATCTGCCTAATTTTTTTACTATGAGTAGGAATTGACTCCATGGCAATGAATGTTTATTCCTAATATAATTATAAAAGATACTACTATTAAAATGTATTTTTTTAAAAGCTACTCTCAATCATTTTCCTGGGATAAATCACAAAAATTCTCTAGCTTTCATGGAATTTTTGATAATCCTTTCTTTTGATATTATGAGAAAAAGATTTGGAAATCAGAAGAAGAAAAAATATGGAAAACTATAAAAGCAAAAGGAAAGATGGACATTATCGAATAATGTTAACTCATATGAATGCATTGCCTTTGTGTTCCCTGAAGCAGCAGAGAACAGTTGGAGTGAGAAGGGGCATGGATTTAAGTAGTTTTCTGAGAAGGCCAGATACTGTGAAGTGCTGGTGCAAAGAGCAGGCCTTTCCTCTGTGCATCCCAGGGGCCTTCAATTAGACAAGAGACCTCAGAACTAATAAGTAGTTTAGTCACATGGTGGAAGTCAAGCACAAATGTGAGTCTTCAAGTGACAAGGATCACAGATTTGCTGAGAATTTCATCAGAAACTTCCCCCAACACTCTTTCCCAGAGGAAAAAAGTGGGAACAACTCTGAAGAGTCATAAACAATATTAAAAGCAATCTGCTTTGTTTTTGATATTTTATTGTTAGTCTAATACCTAATATTTTTCTGAATATGAATATAAAGCTACATCTTCTATTGCACTAGGAAACATATGAAAAAGTGTAAATAATTATAAACACTCACACTATCAAGTAATAGTAAAAATATATATTGGTCACTGTGTGGTTTATGTGTATTACACAGATATATATTTAATTGTTTTATACATATAGAATTGTATGCTGTGTATATTGCCCTAATATAAAACATGTGTGCTATGTATTGATAGAAATAATATGTTTTTACAATCCTGTTATGATTTGAAATTGAATTGTTAAAAAATATACTCCTGTGCATTTACAGCAGGCCAATTAGACATGTTCTTTTCAAGATCTAATCTTCCTGTGCTCATGAGTTGTCTGTATATTATTCCTAGAAACCAGGATGGTTTTTATTTAGAGTTATGAACTTTACAGGACTGAGCTTCAGCCTAGAGAGGAACCTCTATCTTAACTATTCTCCTCATGAAATATTTTTTTTAAATGTGGCATTTGATTTCCAAAGTTTTATGTTATATTAATAATATTTTAATTAATTAAGGTTTACTTTTAACATATATATTATTCACATATTGGAGTGTGATAATGAGCATCAGCTTTCTTAATGTTAAGGGTTGATATTGGAACATTTTCTTCATAGATAGTTTTTAAAAATTTTTTATTTTATATTAATTTGCATACAAAATTCATATACATTGTGTTTCACACTTTGCTTCATTCACATTATATTTAAGTCAATCATTCTAACATGTTATGTTTTATAAAATTAATTCTTTGTAAATCTTTTGTTAGAGATTTTTAGGAGTCTGGAGAGGAAGACGTTCCACAAAATTGAGAGGCAGAGAACAATGAGAAGAACTAACATATCACTGGCTCACGAAGACCATTAAGTCAAAGCTGAATGTATTACACTAGAGAGCAATGCTAATAAGACATTGAACTTTGCAACCAAGGAGTATCTCCAAGGTAGCACACACATATAAAAATTGGTAATATGCCCAAAGTTGTCCTTTCCATCTTTATCATATTCAAAATCTCTCCAGCTGGCACCGTAGAAATCACCATGTTGAGATCGAGAAGGTCATATTGAGTTAAAACATCCTGTACATGGTAGTCCCTGCCCATATCTTCTAGATGAATATTCAGCACCAACTCAAGCATATCACTCCTCTTGTTTGCATATGTTTACTCAAGTCGTTTAAGATCCAGATCTTAAAACTCTCTCAAACATACTATACTTAATGAACTCTCTAGCTTTTCATTCAAATCTTTGATTTCTCTTTATACTTTCCCCTAAGCTCTGTGAGGCCAGCACTCCTGTCTCTTACTCTACCCCTCCCAGAACTTCTCCTGGCTCAGTGATCTAGAAAAAGAATACCAAGGAAACACCCCTTCAACCCCTCTCTCTTTAGCTCTCCTCCATCTCCTACTGGCACAAATCCCCAGCCAGGAAAAGGTCTTGTTCAAATCACCACGACAGCACTTCCCTTAGTCATACCCATTTGGTCTATTTGTGAGGATATTTTATGGTTTTTATGTCATTTGAATTTGTGCTTCTAAAAGATTATTTGTATATGATCCTATATTAAGTGATACATGATTCTGTATTAAGTGAACCAATCTTTATCTCTAAAACAGATGTGTGTGTACGCACACACACACAATACTCAAAGCAACTAACTAAATAATATACATGCTTTACATTTCTAGAAATTCTAGCTTAATATGAATTTATTTAATTTATTTTTATTTTCTAAAGTGCTAATTTTATTTTATAAATTTTCTACCCTTTATATTTGATATGTTATGCAACTTTCTTATCTAAGTGATTGGCTGTTGACAGAGACTCTGGTTGCCCAGTGGTAGGTGCCAACCTAAAAGTACACAGATTCCATCAATTGTTCCATGAGATAAAAACGGGCATCTCCTCTTGTGTGATTTTTAGCCTCTGGAAAACCTGCTGGAGAGTCAGCTTTAAGAAATTTTTTTGTTATTATGTTTCATCAAACTGGAACAAATTTATAGCTGACCCTCCAGTGGGTTTTCAGACGCATTAAATGACATTGGATGAGATTGCCTATTTTTCTTTGGTGCAACAGATAGTGGATACAAACCATGTGCCTTTAGGCTGGCAGTGCAGCTCCTTACCACTAGGCCATGAGAATTCCCTTTATAATTTGTCTATTTTAACTGTAAGGTCTATAACAGCAATAATGTGATTTCCCTATATATATATAAATATCTATTTACATATTACATTATTAAGATCTAGATCCTACATAATGGAACTCTGATAGTCTAGTGTCAAGAAGCTGTGCTGCAAGCCTGATGGCACTCGATTACAACAGTCATGATGGCAAGGACTTTAAGGCCACCACCTTCTCTGCAGGAGAGGAACGGGCAATCTGCTCCCAAGTGACTAACTGCCTTTGAAAAACTGCCAATAGGACACCTACAGGTTGGTTCTGACTCTAAGGTACATCACACACAACATCCCATATAACACTTTATTTTCTCATTTGTTTCTTTGCCCTGTTTATTTTGTTCATCCTTTTATAATTGTCAAGATTTTTCTTTAAGTTATAAAGCAAAGAAAATCAATATACATCTATGGTTTTCTCCAGTGATTTTATTAAAAAAGTGAACATCACAAAAGTAGAAACAAATTGTTATTTTTATGAAATTTTTGGAGGACACTTTTTTTTAAATTTTAGGTTGTTTATGTTTCATTTCAATGAACATCTACAGAGATTTTGGGATTCCATTCATTCATTGTTGCACCCTTCTCCCCGCATAAACCCCTCCCCCCCATTTGTTCCTCTCCTTGAAAAGCTCCATCATTGGTACACAATCCCCCCCTGCACCTCCCCAAACCCCACCCCCTACCCCCAAATATAATCCACTCTGCAACCCTCATTGCATACTCCTACGATAAAAATAATGCCCTAAAATATAATACTTTTAGACTATTTTTTTGAGTCACTCATTTTTAGGATTGCTATGAGTCTTCTACGGCTCGAAGACACTTAACAACAAAAACGACAATCTGCCATGATGACTCATAGTGACCCTATGAAACACTTGTATAACTTTCATCGTTTCTCCAAGTTCATAGGGTTTCCAGAGGCAAGCTATTTCAGAAATGGATGCCACTTCTGCTTGCAAGCTTCTTTTAATCGTGGAGCTCCACCAAACACTGTCCACCATGGGTAACCATTATCACATTTGACACATTACTGTCACAGTGTTTAGCATCACAGCAACCATGAGTTGCCTCTGTACAGCAAATTGATGTATATACGAATAAGAAAATATTTTAAATCCTAAAAATTATGTCCCTGTCAATCACTTTCTACATGCATTTTTGTCTACACATTTATTATCTATATTTGTGTTTTGTATTTACTATGTATTTTGTCTACTATGGGAAATTCCTGCATGGTACTAATTATTAATGTATTTATTGCTTACTGAAAGTTTGTGTCCACATCACAGTAACTTAGCAAAAGAGGTGGCAAAATAGACTTAAGAAAATAAGCCATCAAAACCCTATGAAACAGTTCTATTCTGGCACATATGGCATTGCCATGAGTTGGAATTAACTCAGTAATAATTGGTTAGAGTGTGGTGAGATATTTATTGTATTACACTGACTATTCTCAGTCTTGTAATTATATTGTTACAAAATAAAAATATCAGTCATTGTTGTTGACTTAGAATTGGCCCATAGTTGATTCTCCAGTGAGTTTTCAGAGGCTGAGAATTGTACTGGAAAAGATTACTTATATTTTTCTCTCACAAACTGACTGGTGAATTCAAATTGCCATGCAGGCACCATTTATGGATTGATAGCAGCACTCTACGAACTATACCATTTGAGATTTAGATTGTAATATATTGGTTTTTATATATGTAAACATAGATTTTCATTTTTCTCATTTTTAAAAATTATTTCCTAAGTATTTATCCATTAATTAATCTTTATGAAAATTTTCTGAATAACTTTGTTATGTTTTATAAAAAATGCTGTGCTTTATATTGTGCTAGCAAATTTTATTATTGATTGGAAGAGAATTGACATCTTGATAAAACTAGGAAAACAGATTTTTTCTTTAAAGTTTCAGTAAACTGTTAGTCAAATTTGTGTCTTCTAGGTTGCAACACCCCCATGATACATCTTGAAGGATATGTACATGTACAGCCAAGCACAATCAATAAGAGTGCATCT
>NW_006399883.1:1226418-1237699 GCF_000299155.1 Elephantulus edwardii
TGAATGAGTGGAAGCCCAAAATCTCTGTAAATGTTTATGAAAATTAATAAAATATAATTATAGGAAAAAAAAATAAAGTTTCAGTAAACTTCCTTGAAGATATTGAATGGCAAGAATTCAGCAAAGGGACAAATCCACAATTGATATAGGGAAGTTGTCTCTCAAGAGAAGGTGGTTCCTGGCTCCTGTGCTTATTAGCCCCACAAGGGCAATTGCAAACTTCAGAAAAGGCAGGTACAGGTTAGATTGATACTCAACAAGCTAAGGGTAAGAACAGAGAAACTTTTTATTTTCAACTTCAGAAGAAGCAGGAACTCCAAACTTTAGAAGAGCTGGGAAGCAGTCAGTGAGAATCCTTTAAGACTACATTACAGTCCAAAAAGATGTTGAAGAACCTTCGGAAAGAAGAGCTTTCCCATAGCACAGGCCTAGAAGGGACTCCTGGCAGAGTGAGTCACCCTTTCTCATAAAGCATACTTGAAGTTGACAACTAACAAAGGTACAATACAAATGGAGTAACACATATAAAAGAAACCTTCATATAATGACAAGAAAGCAGCAGGTAGACTCAAACAGGCAGACTGTGGAACACACCATCAAATATTCATGTGTAAGTTCAAATTGAGACCATGGAAAATTTAAACAAGTCCAAAAGAATCAAAATCTGATCCAAAAATTCAAATGAATCTTAAAATTATCTTAAGAATATATTTGAACCATTAAATAATTTTTACTATCTTTTAATACCAATGATCAAAGACCAGATGAGCAGTGAGACGATATGACGAATACCATCCATGAAGAGAGCAAAAGGTCATTACAAAGACACAGGAGAAAGAAAACTCCAAAATGTATGTTAGAAGAGACTGAAAATTTCACTAGAGGATCAACAAGTCAAGACAAAGGGAAAACATGCCAAAGTAAAAGAGCTGAGCAGAAGATTTCAAAAGGAAGCTCAGGAAGACAAAGCAAAGGAATGTGTATAGACCTGGAATTGGAGAATAAAAAGGGAAGAATTAGCTCTGCATTTCTTAAGCTAAGAGAACTAGAAAACACATTTAAGACTTGATTCACTATATTGAAAGATACTGTGGGCAATATATTGAATGATCCAAAAAGATAGAGGGAACACACAAAATCACTGTACCAAAAAGAACTGACTGTCAATGAAAAAATTTCAGGCAGTACCATATGAGCCGGAGCCAATGGTAATGAATGAAGTGGAAGCTGCCCTGAAGGCATTGGCAAAAAATAAGACTGAGAAATCAAAGGGATACAATTTATTTGTTTCAGTTAACAGATACTGCCCTGGTAGCAATCACCAGTTATGGCAGGAAATTTAGAGAACAACTGTCTGGCCAACAGATTGGAATAGGTCATATTTGTTCCTGTTCCCCAAAATAGTGGTCCAATAGAACGTGGAAACCATCAAACAATGCCAATAATATAACAAGGAAACAAAACACTGCTGAAGACCATTCAAAAATGGATAGAATTTTATAGATAGAGAACTACCAAAATTTTATGTAGGATTTAGAAGAGGCTGTGGCACCAGGGAGGTCAATGCCGATGTCAGATGGATCTTTGTTGAAAAGTAAAGAATACCAGAAGAATGTCTGCTGCTATTGTTGTTGTTTTTGTATACCATCAACTTGGAACCAACCCACAGCTTATCCTCCTGTGGGTCCCCCCCACCCCAAGCAGTTAATCACATGGGAGGAGATTTCCCATCCACCTCCCACAGAGCAGTTGATGTATTTGAACCACATGCCTTCAGGATTGTAGCACAGCTTCTTGTCACTTGGCTACAGGGGTCTCTCAAAGGATGTCTATTTATGTTTTATTGACTATGCAAAAGCATTCAACTGTTTTGAGCATAACAAGCAACGGCTAACATTGAGAAGAAGGAGAATTCCAGTGCACGTACTTAATTGTGCTCATGTGAAACTTATCCTAGACCAAGAAGCTGTTGTGCAAATAGAGTAAAGCAATCCTTTATAGTTTAAAATAAAGACATGAGTATGCCAGGATTGTATTCTCTCTCCATACCTATTCAATCTATGTTCTGAGCTAATTATTCAAGAAGCTGGTCTCAATGAAGAAGAGTGTGGTATCAGGATTGGTGGAAGACTCATCAATAAACTATGCTATGCAGCTGCCACAACTTCACTTGCTGAAAGTAAAGAGGACTTGAAGCATTTGTTGCAGAATGTGAAAGATTATAGCCTTCAATATAGATTGTATCTTAATATCAAGAAAACAAAAATTCTTTCCACTGGACAACTTTGTCTTCTTTGGATTCGTAATTAATATCCTTGGTACCAGCAATCAGGAAATCAGGAGACACATTGCACTGGGAAAGCCTGCAGTTAGGGACCTCTTTAAATAATTGAGGAGTAAGGAAGTCACTATGAGGGCTAAGGTGTGTCTGATTCAGGCCATGGCCTTTCTGATCACTTCCTGTGCATCTGAGAGCTGGACATAAAGTAAGGATGATAGAAAAAAAGAACTAATGCCTCTGATCTGTGGTGTTGGCTAAGAACACTGAACATTGCATGAACTGCCAAAAGAACAAACAAATGTCTGTTGGAGAAAGTACAGCCAGGGTGCTCTTTTGAGGCAAAGATAATAAAGCTTCACCCCAGATATATGAGCATGTTACTAGGAGGGGCTGTTCCTTAAAGAGAGACATGATACTTACTTAGTAAGGTGGAGGGTTGGAAAAGAGACGAAGATCCTCAACCTAGTGGATTCACATATTGACTGATGAAATGGGCTCTAATGTGTCAGGAAGTGGGAGGATGGCACACACAGGACAGGGTTCAGATCTGTTTTTTATAGGGTCATGATGGATTGTACTTGACTCCATTGCACCTAATCAAAATCAACTGAAGAAATGCAAAAGATGGAAGAAAGAATTTATACCATAGATAAAAGGTAGAAGAACTTAAAATAATCAAAACAAGACAGAGAAATTATAGCCACACAGTACTGAAATGAAAATAAACATATGAAAACACAATCCAGACTTTCAAGACCAAAATGAAATGGTGAACGTTTCCAGTTTGATGGGGATATAAAAAACAGAACAGAAGAGATGGAACAGAAAGCCAGTGATCTGGATAACAGGAACCACATTGGGAATGTATTAGAAAAACAGAAAAGATAGAAAGAAAATAAAGAAAACATTAGAATCATTTGGGGTGAAATCAAAAGGATGTACCAGTATAAAAATAGGACACAGAAATCACTGAGAAATTTGCAAAAGAGGAACTAGAAGAAAATTTTCCAGGCATTATGAAGACTGAGGAAATTCGCATTCAAGAAGCTGAGCCAACTCCAAAAGGACTAGGTCCCAAAAGAAAAATATCAAGACATATAATAGTAAAATTCTACAAAATTAACGATAACTATAGAATACTAAAACCACCACGAGAAAAACAAAAAACCATGTACAAAGGAGAACCAATTAGATTAAGTTCTAATTTCTCAGCAGAAACCATGTGAGCAAGAAAACTATGGAATGTCATATAAAGAAAATTAAAAGAAAACAATCACCAGTCAAGGATCCTGAACACGTTGACACTAATGTGTCAAATGAGAGAATGGTTACTCATGGTGGATGGTGTTTGGTGGAGATCGCCAATTAAAACAAGGTTGGAAGCTGGAGTGACATCCATTTCTATAATATCTTGCCTCCGGACACCTATGAACCTGGAGAAAGGATAAAAGTTATACAATTGTCCAGGTCTTTCATTCATAGGGTCACTACGAGTCCCATTTGACTTGACGGCACTTAACAACAACCACTGCATAGAGAGATATCAGTTGGCTTAGTGGACAAGAAAGTGGTGCTATCAAGCCAATGGTGGGTGACTCTAATCTTATGAATATAGAAGAAAGAAATCTTTAACAAAATCTTGTCCAATAGCGTCCAAAATACACAAAAAAGAATTCATTATGGCCAAGTGGGATTCATAATAGGCATACAGTGATGGTTCAACATAATCAAATACATGAATGTAATTCATCACATCAACAAAGGACAGAACAAGAACTATATGATCCTGTCAATTGATGCAGAAAAGGCATTTGACAAAATCTAATACTACTTCCTAGTTAAAACACTAAGCAAAAGAGATATACAAGGGTATTTCCTCAACATAGTAAAAGTTATATATGCAAAAACCAAAAGCTAACATCAATCTCAATGGAAAAGACTGTAGGTATTCCCCTTGTGAACAGGAACCAAACAAGGATGGCTTTTTACCACTCCTCTTTAATATTTTATTGGAATTACTTGCTAGGGTAATAATGACAAAATAAGAAGTATCCAGACTGGCTAAGAGGTCATAAAACTGTCACTATATGCACACTATATAATCATGTATGCAGAATATCCCAAGAACTTTTCAATAAAACTCCTTGACATATTAAAACGACTGAGAAGACTGACAAGTTACCAGATCAACATACAAAAACCATATGATTCTTCTACAGTAACAAAGGAGACAGAGAAAAACAAACTAGGAAAACAATATAATTTAAAATGTTGTTATGTGCCATCGAGTCGCTTGCGACTCATAGTGACCCTATGTACAACAGCCCTAAACATTGCTCTATTCTGTGCCAATCGCACTGCCTCTGACACACCCATCCCGATTACCCCAGTCACTGAATCAATCCACCTCATAGAGAGCCTTCCCCTCTTGTGCCGTCCCTTCATGATCCCAAGCATAATGTCCCTCTCCAAAGATCTGTCCTTCCTTACAACATGTCCAAGGTATGTCAGACGAAGTCCCAGAATCTTTGCCTCCAAGGAGCAGCCTGGTTTAACTCTTTCCGAGACGAATGTTTGTTTTCTTGGCAGTCCATGGTACATTCAATACTTTTCTCCAGCACAAAGGCATCAATTCTCCTTCTAGCTTTCTAGTCATTGTCCAACTCTCTGATGCATAATAAGTGATTGCAAAGACCATAGCCTGTATCAGACGCACCTTAGTCTCCAGAGTGACACCATTGCTCTTCAGTACCCTGGAGAGGTCCCTAACGGCAGACTTTCCCATGGCAAAACGTCTTTTGATTTCCTGGCTACTGGTGCCAAGAGTGTTGACTGTGGGGCCGAGCAAACTGAAGCTGTGAACAATCTCAATCTCTTTGCCATCCATCCTGATGCTGCCAGTTGGTCCAGTGGTGAGAAGCTTTGTCTTCTTGACATTGAGCCTCAGTCCATAGTGAAGACTAGTCCTTGACCCTCTGCAGCAAGCATTTCAGGTCCTCTGTTTCAGCAAGCAGGGTTGTGTCATCTGCATAACGCAGATTGTTAATTGATCTTCCACCAATCCTGATGCCACACTTCTCCTTACGGAGCCCAGCCTCCCGGATAATCTGTTCTGCATACAGGTTGAAAAGGTATGATGATAGGACACATCCCTGGGGTACACCTTTCACAGTTTTGAACCATGCAGTGTTTCCCTGCTCTGTTCTCATGACTGCCTCTTGGTCCAAGTATAGGTTTCATATTAGAACGATCAAGTGTTCTGGGATTCCCATTCTTCTCAGAGTCAGCCACAGTTTTTTATGATCCACCCAGTCAAATGCCTTTGCATAATCAATGAAACACACATAGACATTCTTCTGGTATTCCCTGCTTTCAGCCAAGATCCATCTAACATCAGCTACAATATCCCTAGTACCACGACCCCTTCTAAACCCAGCCTGGACTTCTGGCAGTTCTCTGCTGAGGTGCTGTTCCAGTCATTTTTGGATAATCTTCAGCAGAATCTTGCTTGTGTGTGAAATCAATGATATTAGCCAACCATTAATTGACTACTGATAGGACAGTAATAGATCTAAAAAATGGAAAAATGTTCTTTGTTCATGGATAGTTTGCTCACTGTAGCGAAAATGACCAATCTTACTAAAAGTAATCTTCATGTTCAAAGCAATCCCATTATAGAGACCAAGCTCATTTTTTCAAAGAGATAGGAAAAGACAATATTCAAGTTTGTTTGGAAAGGAAAGAACCTCAGATAAGCAAAGCACACCTGAAAACAAAAATGACATGGAAGACATATCACTCTTAATCTAAAATACTACTATACCACAGTAGTAACCAAAACGAATGATACTGGTATAATAACAGACACATAGACCAATGGAACAGAATTGAGAACCCAGAAATTAACCTATCTACCTATGGTCAGCTAGTGTTCAACAAGGAAACAGAGCCTACTATCAAATGGGGAAATTATAACCTTTTTAACTGCAGAAAACTAAAGCAGGATGCACATCTCACACCCTACACAAAAATCAACTCTAGATGGATCAGAAAACTAGGGGTAAAGTCCCAAACCATAAAGACCATAAGAGACAAAATGGTACCCAAATTAGAAAGCCTAGCCTATGAATGCTAAATACAACCAAAAATACATTAGGAGAGGATAACTTCAATGAAGGGGACTTAAAGTCCCTGTGTGCTTAAAAATCTTTTATACCAATAGAGTGAAAAGAAAACATATTGACAAGGAGAAAAGATCTGGCAATGCCATCTCAGACTAGGATCTCATAAAAGAGTTTGCAGAATTCTCTACAGGGACACTACAAGAAAAAGATAATCTAATTACTAAATAAGCAAAAGACATGGAAGGGCTTTTCACAGAGGAAGACATTCAGAAGGCCAACAGACATGAAGAAATGCTCAAAATCACTGCCAATAAGAAAGATACAAATCAAATATGTATTAGATATAAACAATGAGATACCATCTATACTCAGTAGCAGTAGATAAGTTAAATAGGACAGAAAGCAATAAATGCTAGAGAGAATGTGGAGAGATTGGAACTCTAATACACTGTTGGTGGGATTGTAAAATGGTAAAACCACTCTGGAAGACAGTTTGACATTTACTCAACAAGCTGAACATCGAAATTCCATATAATCCAGCTATTCCACTGCTTTCAATATTGTTGTCGTTGTTATGTGCCGTCCAATATACCGCGAGAAAATTAGAAACGAGATAAATGGACATTTGTACACTGATATTTATAGCAGCATTATTCACAATAGGAAAACATATAAACAGGCCAAATATCTATCACTGAATGGAGAAATTGTGGTACATTCACATGATGGAATACTATGAAGCATGAAGAAGTAATGATTTTGAAATATACCAGATAACATGGGAAAGTCTAGTGAACATCACGTTGAGTGAACTAACTCTGTCTCATAAGAACAAATACTGCATAAAACTATTATTTTAAAGATAGAAGGATAACTAACAAGTAAGATGCATACAAAAGTCCAAAGGGAGTAAGGGAGGAAAGGGATGCCTAGGGTGAAGAGGTGAGAAATCTAAAAGTCACAGAGTTTGGTGAGCAGAAAGAGGCAGGTGAAGGAATTCGGAGATATGCAGAGGGGACCTTAAAAGGTGGGGTAATGGTGGGCATGGATCAATGCTGATTAATTCTGTAAAACACAGTGTATACCAATGAATGTATGAAACCACAATGTGAATGGAGGAGTGTATGAAAGACAATGTATACAAGCAAAACACAGTGTATATGAATTTTGTATGCAAAACAATATAAAATAAATTTTTTTTAAAAAAATTAGCTAAAGGAAGTGGAAGAAATAGAGTCACTAGACAAAAAAGTATTGACTGATGTTCAATCATTTAAGGATGTAGCACATTATGAAAAATAAATGGTAAGGTACAAAGTAGTCCAAGCTAAGGCAGTGACAAAAGGCAAGATTCCAGGAAACGATGAAATATCAACTTAAGTATGATAGCAAACATATGCAGTGCTGAAAGCACTTACTCTTCTATGGCAGGAAATCTAGAATCTTGAGCAACTGACATTCAGAGATCCACTTCTGTGCTCATTCAAAAAAAACCAACAAACTTTCAGTAGACTGCATAAACTATTGAACAATATCATTAATATCATGTTGTTGTTGTTATGTGCCATCGAGTCGTTTGCGACTCATAACGATCCTATGTACAACAGCCCTAAACCGTGCTCTATCCTATGCCAATCTCATTGCCTCTGACACACCCATCACAACTACCCCAGTCACTAAATCAATCCACCTCATAGAGGGTCTTCCCCTCCTGCGCTGTCCCTCTACCCTACCAAGCATGATGTCCCTCTCTAAAGACCTGTCTCTCCTTACAACATGTCCAAAGTATGTCAGAAGAAGCCCCAGAGTCCTTGCCTCCAAGGAGCAGCCTGGTTTAATCCTCTCTAGAATGAATCTGTGTCTTTTCTTGGCAGTCCATGGTACATTCAATACTCTTCTCCAGCACCACAGCTCAAAGGTGTCAATTCTCCTTCTATCTTCCCTAGTCATTGTCCAACTCTCTGATGCATAACAAGTGATTGCATAAACCTTGGCCTGTATCAGGCGCACCTTAGTCTCCAGAGAGACCCCGCTGCTCTTGAGTACTTTAGAGAGGTCCCTAACCGCAGACTTTCCCATCACAATAGGTTTTTTGTTTTCTGGGCTACTGGTGCCAAGAGTGTTGACCTTGGAGCCGAGCAAACTGAAGCTGTGAACAATCTCAATCTCTTCACCATCCATCCTGATGCTACCGATTGGTCCAGTGGTGAGAATTTTTGTCTTCTTGACATTGAGCCTCAGTCCGTACTGAAGTCTGCAGTCCTTAACCCTCTGCAGTAAGTGCATCAGGTCCTCCTCAGTTTCAGCAAGCAGGGATGTGTCATCTGCATAACGCAGATTGTTGATAGATCATCCATCAATCCTAACACCACGCTTTTCCTCATCGAGCCCACCCTCGCGGATAATCTGCTCTGCGTACAGGCTGTAAAGGTATGGAGATAGGACACATCCCTGGCATACACCATTCCCAATTTTGAACAATGCAGTGTTATCCTGCTCTGTTCTGACGACTGCCTCCTGGTCCAAGTATAGGTTTCACATTAGCACAATTAAATGTTGTGGGATTCCCATTCTTCTCGGAGTCAGCCACAGTTTGTTATGATCCACGCAGTTGAATGCCTTTGCATAATCAATGAAACAGAGATAGACATTCTTCTAGTATTCTCTGCTTTCAGCTAAGATCCATCTAACATCAGCTACAATATCCCTAGTACTACGACCCCTTCTAAACCCAGCCTGGACTTCCTACAGTTCTGTTTATGTACTGTTCCAGTCGATTTTGGATAATCTTCGGTAGAATCTTGATTGCATGTGAAATCAATGATATTGTTCTGTAGTTTCCACACTCAGTTTGGTCGCCCTTCTTTGGGATGGGAACAAATATAGACCTCTCCCAGTCAGTTGGCTAAGTGGTCGTTCTCCAGATTTCTTGGCACAGCTTGGTGAGCACATGCAGGGCAGCATCTGTTAGCTGAAATATGTCAATTGGTATACCATCTATTCCGGGGGCCTTATTTTTTGCTATTTCCTTCAAAGCAGCTTGAACTTCTGCCTTCATCACCATAGGCTCTGGCTCAAATGCTATTTCATTGAATTCTTCTGTATCTGCCAATTCCTTTCAACACAATGACTCAGTATATTCCTTCCATCTTCTTTTGATACTCCTGGATCATTTAACATTCTGCCTAAAGCATCTTTGACTGTAGTAACTCAATGTTTGAATTTGTTCTTCAGTTCCTTGAGTTTAAGAAATGTTGAACGAGTTCGGCCCTTTTGATTTTCCAACTCTAGCTCCTCGCACATTTCATTGTAATATTTTGCTTTGTCATTCCGTGCTGCCTTTTGGAATCTTCTGTTCAGCTCTTTAGTGTCTTGGATTCCTCCTTGTGCTTTGGCTTCTCTATGTTCCAGTGCAATCTTCAGAGTTTCTTCTGACATCCATTTTGGTCTTTTCCTCCTCTTCTGTTTTGTAATGACTGTCTGCACTCTTCCTGGATGATACCTTTGACATCCTTCCACAACTCATCTGGTCTTCGCTCATTAGTGTTCGAGGCCTCAAACCTGTTCCTGAGATGATTCTGAAATTCAGGTGGCATGAAATTAAAGTCATATTTTGGCTCCTGTGGGTTCGGTTTAATTTTCTCAGCTTCAGCTTGAACTTGCATGTAAGTAATTGATGGTCTCTTCCACAATCAGCTCCTGGCCTACATTTCACAGCTGATATTGAGCTTCTCCAGCAGTTTTTTCCACAGATGTAATCGATCTGATTCCTATGCATACCATCAGGTGAAATCCATGTGTATAATCTACGTTTATGTCTCTTAAAAAACGTATTTGCAATGAATAAGTCATTGATTGTGCAAAATTCAATCATTCTATCTCCAGCTTCATTTCTGTCACCAAGTCCATGTGTTCCCACTACTGATTCTTCTTCCCTGTTCTCAACTTTTGTGTTCCAGTCGCCCATTATTATCAATTCATCTTGATTGCATGTTCGCTCTATCTGTGCCTGTAAGAGTCCATAGAAATCATCTATTTCTTCTTCTTTGGCTCTGGTTGTTGGTGCATATATCTGAATGATAGTGGTGTTCACTGGCCTTCCTTGTAAGCATATGGATATAATTCTATCACTCACAATGTTCTACTTCAAGATGGATCTAGAAATTTCTTTTTTGACTATGAAAGCAACTCCGTTTTTCCTCACCTTTTCGTCTCCAGAATAATATATCATTTGATCATCTGACTCAAAATACCCCATGCCAGTCCATCTCATCTCTCCAATGCCTAGTATGTCAGTATTTATGCGTTCCATTTCTTTCTTAACAATTTTTAATTTCCCCACATGCTGTAAAAATCTCTTTCAAACTCTCTCTTTAAGGTGCAAAACAGCAATTATGTCACTTTGAGGACTGTGAATCACCCTGCCTAAACCATGGTATTTTTAATGACTTCATATGTAGGTTGTACATAGGGTTATCAGAGGTCTGTCATTTCAGAAGTGGATGGCCAATCCTTCTTTCTAGTCTGTCTTAATCTGAATGTTTAGATTTAGAGGAGTATCTGACAGACAACAATTTGTGGAGTAGTGAAAAATAAATCCCTCATTTTGGAGTTGGTCATTAGTTATAGTGTAGTTCCTACCCTTAGCCCAGTGCCTTGACCCACTTATTTCCCAGCTCCACCCTCCAGCAGGATACCACTTCACTTCTACTAAATGCCTTCAGAATTAATCTCCCATTGTCCGACCCATGACCTGACAGCTTGTATCTGATGCTTTCTTCTCTCCTGTGATTCCAACCACGTCAAACGCTGAGAGATTTGGGGTCTTTTTTGGTTTTGGGGTTTTCTTCCCCTGTGTCCAGTGTCTCTTAAGTTT
>NW_006399883.1:1238619-1239172 GCF_000299155.1 Elephantulus edwardii
GGTATGGGTGTGTCAGAGGCAATGAGATTGGCACAGGATAGAGCACGGTTTAGGGCTTTTGTACACAGGTTCGCTATGAGTCACAAATGACTCGACGACACATAACAACAACAACAACAACAACAAATGCAGGTGAAAGTGAAACAATAAATAATGATTATCAAAGAATAATTGAAGCCTTTTAATTGTGGTGTTGGCAAAATATGTTGGCTACATCATGTTTCAAAAGAATAAACAAATTTGTCTTAAAAATGCACCCAGGATTCTCTGTGGAGACAAGGTTGGCAAGAATTTATGTCACATAGTTTGAAAATGTTATAGGATAAGCCAGTCCTTAGAGAAAGACATTTTGCTTGGTAAAGGGTCCATGGAAAAAGAGGAAGTCTATCAACAAGATGAATTGTTAGTACAATGAACAAAATAATGGGCCAGGCACATCAGCTGTTGTAAAGATAGTGTAGGATTTTATTTCTTTTGTACATAAGGTTGACATGAGTGGTAACAGAACGACAGCATCTACCAAAAACCTTACGTGTAAGGGTTTTTGTGAAAT
>NW_006399883.1:1239343-1272570 GCF_000299155.1 Elephantulus edwardii
AATTGCTTCTTCATGTGTATATTTGTGTGTGCCTGTGTGTGCCTGTGTGTGTGTGTATTTGTGTGCCTGTGTGTGGTCAATGTTATTTCTAGAAAACTTAGAAATGTATTCTATGAATTAATTTTTTTCTCTCACTGATTTTTAAAATATAGTTCATAAATAACTTTGGACAAGATCACATTATGTTTACATAATATCAAATGTACAAAATAAATGTTTTACCTCTTTTTTTTTTTTTTAAACTCATGGGGTTTTTTGTACACTATGAATAATAACATTTGACTGAATAGCATAAAAATTACATGTTTTTCCACTATTTTATTTTCAAAATTAAAATACAAACTTGAACAAATTCTTTCCATTTCCCTCACCCCCCACCCACCAAATTGTACAACCCAATGATTAATCACCCATTCCCCCTGAACATCCACATCCCTCTGCTTCCAGCCTCTCACACACCTATTGCATCCTTATAGTCACTCTACAATAACTGTTTTATATGATATTTATCCTTGTGGGACTGAGTTAGTTCACTCAGCATAATGCTTTCCAGTTACTTCCAAGTTAGGTTTGCTCCTGCGTGCTGCATAGTTTTCCATTGTGTAAATGTACCATAATTTCTCAATCCGTCTGTTTGTGGTTGAACATTTCGACTGTTTCCATGTTCTTGCAATGGTAAATAATGCTGCTAGGAACAAATCTCGATTTGTGCCTCAGTTCTCACATTCTGAGGATATAGACCAAATAGTGGAATAGCTGGGTGATATGGAATGTCTATGTCCAACTTTTTGAGGAAGTGTCAAACAGCCTTCCAGAATGGTTACAACATTTTATCATCCCACCAGCAATGTTGAAAGGAACAATGAGTTCCTTTCTCAGCACATCCTCTCCAGTCTATTACTTGTTCTTGCTGCCCTGTTTAACTTTACCACTCTTACTGGAGTGAGATGGTACCTCATTGTGGTTTTGATTTACATCTCTCTTACTGCCAGTAATTTGGAGCATTTCTTCATGTACCTGTTGGCCATTCAAATATCTTCCTCTGAAAATTCTTTCCATGTCTTTTGCCCATTTTGTACTTGGGTTATCAGTCTTTTTCGTGTGGAGGCCCAGGAGTATTCTGTAAACTTTTGTTATAAGACTCTTCTCTGAGATGGTATTACCAAATGTTTGTTCCCAGACTGTAGGTTTTCTTTTCATTCTGTTGGAAAAAAGAGTTTTATGTTCATAGAGATTTAATCTTTAGAAGATCCCATGCATCAATTTTCTTATTTTTTAGATTGTGCATTTCTGGTTGTATTTAGTAGTCTCTTTATACCTTGGACTAGTACTTCTAAATTTGATCCCAGTTTGTCTCCTATGAACGTTATGGTTTTGGGCTTTACTACCAGGTCTCTGATTCACCTTGAGTTGATTTTTTGTGTATGGTGTGAGATGTGGATCCTGTTTCAGTTTTCTGCAGGTGGAAGTCCAATTTTGCCAGCACCATTTGTTGCTATCATTTCTCCATATTATAGCCTTGATTTCTTTGATGAATATCAGTTGACCATAGAAAGCTGGGTCTATTTCTGGGTTCTCAATTCTATTCCATTGGTCTATGTGCCTGTCATTGTACCACTACCATGCTGTTTTGGTTACCACTGCTGTGTAGTGGATTTCAAGGTCAGGGAGTGCTATGCCTCCAACCTCGTTTTTGCTTCTCAGAAGTATTTTGCTTATTCAGGGTCTCTTGTTTCTCCAAATAAATTTGATAATTTCCCTTTTAATCTCTTTGAAAAAGTAATTTGGTATCTGGATTGGGATTGCATTGAACATGTAGATTGCTTTGGTAGGATTGTCATTTTCGCCATCCTAAGTCTTCCTATCCATAAACATGGCACATTTTTCCATTTCTTTAGGTCTTTTATTGTATCTTTCAGAAATACTCTATAGTTTTCTTTGTATAAATCTTTTGTATCTCTAGTTACATTCACTCCCAAGTATCTCAATTTGTGGTTCGCTATTGTAAATGGTTTTGGTTTCTTTATTTCCATCTCTGAGTTCTCTTTGATGTTGTAGAGGAATCCTGTTGACTTATGGATATTGGTCTTATATCCTGCCACACTACTACATTGGCCTATTAACTCTAACAGGGCTTTTTTGTTGTTGTTGTTTTTGAGTTCTTGGGGTTTTCTGTGTGCATTATCATGTTATCTGCATATAGTGACAGTTTAACCATTTCTTTGCTTAGATGCCTTTTATTTTTCCCCTTGTCGTGTTGTCTTAGCAAGCACTTCCAAAACAATGTTGAAAAGAAGTGGTGACAGTGGGCATTATACAGCAATTCTTAAACTGTGTCAACCAACATAACTTTCACTTCTTGTGCTTAGCTTCCTTGGCAATACTCATATACATATTTTATTCTTATGGTTATATCCTCCCTTAGTTTGAGATAGATATAGTTCATTATTCCAAGGAATTACCTTCTATGAGTAGTTATCATGAAAATTTCATCTTAGTAACCATAACAAACTGTGGCTGATTCTGAGAAGAAATGGAAATCCCAGAATGCTTGATAGTGCTAATGCGAAATGTATACTTGGACCAGAAGGCAGTTTTCAGAAGAGAGCAAGGAAACACTGTATGGTTCAAAATTGGGAAAGGTGTACACCAGGGATGTATCCTATCTCCATATCTGTTCAACCTATACGCAGAACAGATTATTCTGGAGGTTGTGCTGTATGATGAGAAGTGCGGCAACAGGATTGGAGGAAGATTCATCAACAATCTGAGTTATGCAGATGATACAACCCTGCTTACTGAAACTGAGGAAGACCTGAAATGCTTGCTGCAGAAGATCAAGGACTGCAACCTTCAATATGGAATTGCAAAAACCCGTGCATTTTATAACATCAAAGGAAAATTTTTTAAGAACAGCTACAAACAGTCAGAGAGGCAAAGAAATGATTAATATATTGTTATTTTAAATATTCAAAGTTTAAGGGGAAAAGTAATTAAAATTTTACAAACTAAAATATTTCAGAAGCATTACAAAATTAACAGATATTTAGGTGGTGTTTAAATGTAAAGCTAACCTTTTTGGCCTCTTCTCATGGTTCAATTCCTCCCGGTTTATGTGTTATTTGGATTTTATCCACATCACCGTTTTTTTTTTTTTGCATTGGAAAGGTTTCCTCCTGACACATAATGCTATCGATCTAGCCAGTCTGTTGAGGTTGAAAAAAGGGAAGGTTCCTAAAGATTGTCCTTGAGTATCGAGAAGCCAAAACTAAAGAAAACATGTTGAAGTGAAAGAGCTGAACAGATGATTTCAAATGGCAGCTCGGGAGGACAAAGAAAATCTTATAATGAAATGTGCAGAGTGCTGGAATTGGAGAATAAGAAGGGAAGAACTCACTCTGCACTTCTTAAGCTGAAAGAACTGAAAAACAAATTTAAGCCTGTGTCACAATGTTGAAAGAGACTTTAGGTAATATATTGAATGGCTTAGAAAGCCTCAAAAGAAAATGGAGGAAATACACAGAGTCACTGTTGCAAAAAAAAAAATTGGTTGACATTGAAAAATTTCAGGAAGTACCTTATGAACCAATATGAACCATATGAGCCAATAGTAATAAAAGAGGAAGTGGAAGTTGCATTGACAACATAGGCAAAAACTAAGATCTGTGAATCTATGAGATAACAATTGTCTTGTTTCAATTAACCCATGCAAACTTGGGTACACTCACTAGTCTATGCCAAAAAATTTGACGGATGGCTGTCTGGCCAACATATTGAAAGAGCTCCATATTTGTTCCCATTCCCAAGAAGGATGATCCAACTGAATGTGGAAATTATTGAACAATATCATTGGTATCACATGCAAGTAAAATACTGCTGAAGTTAATTTAAAAAATGCTATAACAGTACATAAATAGAGAATGGCCAGAATTTTAAGAGGGATTTAGAAGTAACCATGGCACCAGTGATATCATTGCTGATACCAGATGGATCCTAGCTAAAAGTAAGGAATGCCAGAAGAATGCCTATTATTTGTGCTTTATTGACTATGCATAGACATTTGACTGTGTGGTTCTGAAAAGTTGTGGCTGACATTCAAAAGAATGGGAATCCCATTGTGTTCATGAGGAACCTATATTTGGATCAGGAGGCTGTTGTGTGAACGGAGCAGGGAAGTACAGCATGGTATGGAATTAGGAAGAGAATGTGTCAGGGATATATTCTATCTCCATACCAGTTAAATCTATATGCTAAGCAAATTATCCAAGAATCTGGATATGAAGAGGAATGTAGTATCAAAATTGGAGGGAGATTCATCATCAACAACCAGCATTACTTGCCTTACTCAACATTATTACTGTGTAGTGAATAGTAAAGCATCAATGAATCCACACTGAATTAGATCAAAATAGTAAGAGCACATACTCTACTGAAACGTAATTAAGAATCCTCAAGGAATCTAGGATACTGTGCTGGATTTTAACAACTGAGTATATATTTTGAATACTGTAGAGAAGAAACCCAATACATGTTTATCTGTCTGTCATAGAGTAATGGGTTTGATACAGGTTGCTGTGATCCTAGAGTTACGCCTCTAGTACTACATTTAACAGCATGATTATCTGAAATGGACAGGTTTAAGCACATTTTCAAGACTGAGGCAAAGTAGTGAAAAAGATCTTGAAATCTATTTCCAAAATCAGTAAATGAAACTTAATGGATCACAGCAGAAAATTGTCCAGCTTGTTTGCTTCAGAGATATTTTAAGACTAAATCAATTACTAGAGGAGAACAAAGCGTTTGGTAAAGTAGACAGACTCTAAGTAAGGTGTATTGGTTGCAATATTCTAAGTATCACATGGATGATGGAGGATAGGCCAACACTTTAATTTATTCTACAGAGGTCATTTTAACTAGAAGTCAACTTGACAGCATGTAGCTGTCTGTGTAGCTATCGACTTGACTATATATCTGTTTACCAAAGGAAAAACAAAGTCATCTGAGTCCATAGAAATCTGTGCTGCTACCTGAAAGACCACATTTTTCTGGCTATTTTAATCCACCAGCAGATCTGTGAGATGAAGATGGATAATCTCCTACCAGAGGAATACCACCTCTGAAAAGTGTCATCTATGAGTGGGATACAGCTTGACAGAAGTAATTTAAGTATACCGTTTGAAAGGAAAAATTGATGTGAAGATTATCAGTACTACTACTAATTCTAGTAGTCTTATTCACAATGCTAAGAATTAAAGAGAGAGCTTCAAAATGATTAGTGATGAGAAAGATCAATAGCTGCACCTTAAATTACCACTCACAAAGCTTGTGAGACCCTAACTAAAGACACTTTAAAAGAGCCCCTCAAAACT
The DNA here is from genome assembly GCF_000299155.1 of Elephantulus edwardii. Taxonomy (NCBI): domain Eukaryota; kingdom Metazoa; phylum Chordata; class Mammalia; order Macroscelidea; family Macroscelididae; genus Elephantulus; species Elephantulus edwardii. Next base: position 1,244,713 of record NW_006399883.1, read on the forward strand.
TAGCTAACATAATCCTGCAAAAAGAAGAATAAATGATGCTCAACTATGATTGCTGACAGTTCTAGAAAAGATCATAGTAAAAAGTCCTGGATAGAGTGGGAGAAAAATGAATTAAAACCAAAAGTATAATGAACACTTGACATTTTCTAGTGTTAAATCATAAGAAGCACGTATTACTATTTAGATAGTATGATTATTAGACACTCTTCGAGTCTAGAACTAAATCGGCTCTTGTAACTAAATGTTTCATTCAAAATATATACTGACTTATAAGATAAGCCAGAACAATAGGAGATGGACACTTCATAGAACAATCAATCATTCTAGATCAAAGAAGCAATATTTGCTTGAGAAAAATGTTTAGATGGCAGAAAAGGATAGAAGGGAAGGAAGAAAGAGAAAGAGTAGACACGCTTGGGAGATGGGATGAGCAATAATCATCTCATGGTGGAGGTTGCAAATGATGACACAAAATGGTTACAATTTGTTAATTGGAAAACTTATTTGTTCTGTATACTTTTTACTGAAATAACAGTTAAAACTAGGTTGAGAAAGAAATGATTAATGAATTTTCTATTTAAGAGGACATTTCCCACTTACTCTTTGATGTGTCTTCCAAAGTAATGGTTACTTGCAATATAACAAAATTAACATTGCTTATTAAGGTTAACTCTTGGAATTATTTCAAAATACATGATTCATTTTTTTTCCTATCCCTAAATTTATATAGAGTAAGACTGTTTGAGTGCTACCAAAAAAAAGAGGTCATTAAATATTCTAAATCTTGACATAATTCTATAAAATTCCCTATAAGGTTTACGCCTGTTCGATTTGTATGTACCTCAGATATCTATATATATATCCGTTACCTTTCTATACATTTTATCAGTGGATACTGTTAGCAATGTGATTAGAATCATCTGAACATTTAGTTTCCTGCTGATCTTCTCTGTATCGTTCCAATTTTAGTATATGTGCTGCCGAAGCGAGCACTGAACATTTAGTTTCTATGAGGATAACTTTCCACTAGACTTAGAAAAAGCATGTAATAGTAACAAAGAAATGGCATAAGATAAAAATTAAAAAGGAGAGAAGCAAAGAAAGAATAAGCATCAGTGGTGTTTATGAAACACTGGCATAACTCGTGTGTAAATGTGATGATCTTAATTTTTTGACAGTTTTTGATATGAGTATTACTGATGCAACTCTCAACATAATTGATACTGATAGTTGCTTCCTTCTTTATCCATCATACCCATGACTGTATTGACAAAACTCACATTCCTTTGGCAAAATTAAAGAATCTGGGCAGTCAGAGCTCTGCTCTTGGTTCCCCATAGACTCCACTGCATCTTGTCAAAACTCTCTTCAAGGCCCCAGTCACATCCCTGTTCCTCAGACTATAGATCACAGGATTTAATAAGGGAGTGAGAATGGTGTAAAAAGCAGAGAAGATCTTATCTTTGATTGGGGTGTGATAGGACTGGGGGAGCATGTAAGTGTATAAAGCAGCCCCGTAGAATAGTGTCACCACCATCATATGTGATGAACAGGTGGCAAAAGCCTTTCTTTTCCCTTCTGCTGACTTCATGTGATGCACTGTAATGAGAATCCGGGCGTATGATGAAATCACCACAGAAAAGGGGATTAGCAGCATCATGACACAACAAACATACATCACCATTTCATAAGCTGCTTTGTCACCACAAGCCAATCTCAGCATGGTGGGTGCCTCGCAGAAAAAATGGTTGATTTTGTGTGAGGCACAGAAAGGGAGGCTCATGGTGATGGGAGTGAGGAGGAAACTGTCCAAAGCACCTCCAAACCAAGAGCTGGCCAAGATCATCCAACAGACTCTTCGGCTCATGAGAACAGGGTAGCGGAGGGGGTTGCAGATGGCTACATAGCGATCATAGGCCATGAGTCCTAGCAGGAAGAATTCTGCCCCCACAAAGCCCATATAAAGAAAATACTGAGCTGTGCATGCAATGAAAGAGATTGTACCATTGCCCAAAATAAAATCAACCAGCATCTTAGGCACAATTGTGGAGATATACATCATATCAATGAAGGAGAGGTGACTAAGTAAGAAGTACATGGGAGTATGGAGATGAGGATCTATGTGGATTAGGAAGATCATAATCCCATTAGCTATGATGGCCAGGAAGAAGATGACACAAATAAAGCTAAAAAGGAAGCCTGGGGCTTTACTATGTGTGAAGAGCCCAACGAGGGTAAAGTCATGAGACAAGGTCCTGTTGTCTTCATCCATTGTGATTGACTTTGACCTGGGTATATAAAAAGAGAAGCATAGTGTTAATGGAAATTGCTGTAAAAAAATTTATGAAATATATCATAGTTATTGAATTAAAATTATTTTTGTGACTAGTAGGTTATCTCCAAATGACTCGAGGGTACATAACAACAACAACAGTAGGTTATCTCAAGATAAGGCAAGGTTCAGAACCATTGTTCACAAGGTCACTATGAGTTATTGTCGACTCAGTGCACATAACAACATTCAGAATATTTTCAAGGTTAGGTTCATATGGTGTCTTTTCTAGTTGAAGTCCAATCCAAGGTTAGGTCCTTATGGCACAGATGTAAATGGAAATATAGCAGTTTATGTTTAGTTTATTCTCACTTACCAGTGTTCGCTGAGGTCAGGTTAGAATCTACTCATAGTTCGTTGAGGTCATAGTTAGAATCTACTCATGGTTCTTCAGTGGATTCTCAGAGGCTATCAAGTTACACAGGAAGAGATTGCTAATCTTTCTGTCATGGAGAAACTGGTAGATTTTAACAGCATCCAAATTCTTTACCCACTAGACCACCAAAGTGCAAGTGTACTTTAGGGATTTTAATTATTACTGTTGATATCTAGCCTTAGTAATTATTTTCCAATTGTAGTTTTGTTATTTTCAGTGCACTAAGAACTACAGAACAACTGGTACAATCAATGCAAAGAATCAGAAAACCTTATGTAAGATTTGATTAAATATAATGCAGATTTTGACAGAAAGACATTTTTGAAGGTTGAAGAATAAATGTGATACTTCTAAGCAGGCAGGACTTGTTATTTTCAGGGAACTAATGTCCTTGAAGGTTGAGCACTTTAAATAAGTTGTGCAGTAACCTGATAGTTATTAACTTTGTAAGGTTTGTAGAAAAGCATAAGGAAGTCTCCATTATTTTCATAGTAGATGAAACTGCCTTTGGCAAATTTTAGCTACATTTAAATGTATTTTTTTTAAATTTTTCTCTAGTTTTACTTTTGTTACTCAGAGTCAGTAACTATTGAGGAAGATTTTACTTATTCCCTACCTCCTTTTGGAGTATGTCCAAGAGGTAAAACACACAATCCAGTTAGTCTATGAGTTGTTGTAGTTGTTGTTATGTGCTGGCGAGTTGCTTGCGACTCATAGCAACTCCAAGAACAATAGCTGTAAACTCTGCTCTGTCCTGTGCCAATTGCATTGTCTCCGACACACCCATCCCAATTACCCCAGTCACTCAATCAATCCACCTCATAGAGGGCCTTCCCCTCCTGTGCTGTCCCTAAATTTCAGAACCATCTCAGGAACAGATTTGAGGCCTTGAACACTAATGACCATCTCAGGAACAGGTTTGAGGCCTTGAACACTAATGAGCGAAGACCAGATGAGTTGTGGGAGGATGTCAAATGTATCATCCAGGAAGAGTGCCAACAGTCATTGCAAAGACAGAAGGGGAAGAGAAGACCAAAATGGATGTCAGAAGAGACTCTGAAAATTGCACTGGAGCGTAGAGAAGCCAGAGCAGAAGGAAGAATTCAAGAAGGTAAAGAGCTGAATAGAAGATTTCAAAAGGCAGCACGGGATGACAAAATAAAATATTACAATGAAATGTGCAAAGAGTTGGAGTCAGAAAATCAAAAGGGCTGAAATTGCTCAGCATTTCTTAAGCTCAAGGAACTGAAGACCAAATTCAAACCTCGAGTCTATGAATACTTGAGTAACTACTTGTTTTCCCAGAAATCATTTTGTTTAGCATCTGACCTGCATCATTTCACTTTCAAACATGTTCTGATTTAAGAAAGGTCTCTGGCAATAGAAGGGAATACATTATTTTGGTGAATATAGATGAAGAGGATTTACAATCTAATATGTTGTTGTTGTTAAGTGCTGTGGAGTCACAGGCAACTCATAGAGACCCTATGAAGGAGAGTCCTCAATGCTTGGGTGTCTTTCATCCTCTCTCCAGATGAAGAAATATAGAAGGAAATAAAATCCTTAAGAAACCCCCCAAAACCCAAAACCTCTTTTGTTCCATCATTCTTCAAAGACCAACAAGAGTTTTAATTTGAGAATATAATTTTACCTACTGTATGCTCCATAAAAACACATTATAACAACTAGAAGTGAATATAGTTAGCAGCCAATTTTTTAAATCCAGGAACAACACAGTAAAACCCAATATACTTTAGCTAAGAAATACCTAACTCTAAATAAATATCTAACTCTGGGGGAGTTTTCTAATGGAAATTATTGAAATTATTTACTATCTTAGAAACAGTTCTTAGACTCATAAACTAAGAATTCCAGATACCAAATGGTTATTATGATGATTAAATATCAATCCATGATTGATGGTCAATCAATCCATAGATAGAGATATATACAAATGTCAGATCATATTATATATACAAAAGACCAAATCTGAACATATTTAAGGGACTATCCTGACACAAGTTATCTCAGGATATAAATAAGATGTTGTGGCTGTAAGAGAGTTTAGGTGTTACAAATAAATATACATGGATTGTTGATGTATGTACTGTTTAATTTTTTAGCTAATTGTATTCACCAAGGCAACAGAAGATGGAAAAAGTCTTCCCTGAGCTGGCGAATGTTATATAAATTCTTATCAACAGTAAAATTTTGAGAAATAATAGTTTAGGGGAAATTTTGTTATAGTAAAAAGTTCATTTTTCAATTTTACTCTTAGCATAAACACTAAGAAACAAGAATATAAAACTAGATAATAGAATGCATGACCATCTAGGATCTAAAATTAATTTGAGCACATGATTAAGCACCAAAGGCAATGAAAGAATAATTCTAAGCTGTACTGAATAAATTGGCAAAAAAAGTAAGGCCCTAGGAATCAATGGAATACCATTTGACACGTTTCAACTAACAGATGCAGCCCTGGCAATGTTCACTAGTCTGTGCCAAGAAATTTGAAGATAGCTACCTGGCCAATTGACTGTAAAAGATTCATATCTGTCTCCATTCATATGAAAGGTGGGCATTAACCAGAATGAGGACATTATCAAACAATATCATTAATGTCTCATGCAAGCAAAATATTGTTAAAGATCATAAAAAAATGTCTAGAGCAGTACATTGAGAGTGAACTGATATATTAAGTTGGATTAAGAAGAAGGTATGTTACCAGAGAGATATCATTGTTGATGTCAGATGGATCTTGGCAGAAAACAGAAAATACCAGAAGATTGTGTTTTGTTAAGTAGGGAAAGGCACTGAACTGCATGAATCCTAATGAACTAAAGTTAACATTGAGAAGAATGGGGATCCCAAAACATCTAACTATGCTCATATGAAACCTATCCAGTATACCAAGAATTATTAATGATTTAGTTAACAAGTGTAAACTGGTTGGTCATTTTGATTTTGTTAATAAACCTAAGGTAATCACTAAAAAAAATATAAGAGAACAAAACTTTTGGAAAAAGAAGCAGGAAATTCTACTTTAATAATACATCTATAAATTAATTTTTAGATCCTATTGTTAATGTATTTCAATTATTTAATGTCAAACTCCTTCTCTTTAGTATTGAAAGAAACTTGAAAATGAAAATCTTCCTTCGATGAATGTTCCCTAAATCTTTCTCAAGAATCTACCTACCTCTTGGGTAGGATTTACAATACTAGTAGTTATTAGTAAGTTTGTGAAAAATTTCCAAAGTCATTATTGAGTGTTAATGAGTTGATTTCAATTCATATCAACCTCATGTGAGAGTAGTATTTTTTAGTAGAGTTATTCTTCATTGTAATCTTTATGGAACTAGATATAAAGAATCTTTTGTTTGGAGATACTGGAGGAGTTTGAAACATTGAACTTTTGGTTATCAGTAGGCTCCTTTATATGTTTATTGTTGTTAAATGTCATTCAGTCAACTTTGACCCACAGCAATGTTACATTGTGCAGTATGAAACCCTGACTAATCCTGTGTCATCCTCACAATCTGCTGTACTTAAGTCCTTTGTAGTAATCACTGTAAAATTTATCTCCTTGGGAGTAGTCTTCTTCTTCTTCTTCTTCTTCATCTTTGCTTTTCAGAGCATTACATCTTTCCTCTGGAATTGCTCCTTCCTGATAACATGCCTGTGCGTGTGAGATTAAGTCTCACCATTCTTGCTTCTCAGGAGTACTTTGGCTGCACTTCTTTCAAGATACATTAGATTGTCCATTTGGTAGCCCATACATGTTCAATATTTTTCAACCTCTATGTGTGTATTGGCCTCATCTACTCACACATACCTCCACACACATATCTTAGAAAATAATTTCAAGTAAATGTAAGAACAAAGAAACAGAATGGTGAGTACAGGAACAAATTAAAGTGAAGAGAAGTAGAATGCAGGAGTTAAGAAGAGAAGGAATTGTGGAAGAAAGAAAATTTTATAAGCATAAAGTATTATGAAAAGAAAATAAAACTAATTTTCTACAGAACATCTATATATATATAACCAAAAGTTTAGATTGTGGAGCCAGAAGTTTTCTGTATTTCAACTATTTTTACAATTGGAATCTGTAACTACAGATTCCAATTACTTGACCTCTTTTGGACTCAGTCTCCCCACTTGTCTTGTCCTAATAGAAATCACAGTTTTACAGGATATACCTCAAACTTGTGACTAGAAACTATCAAGCATTTAATAAAAATCCTTGTCAATATTATTAGATTCTGTTGAACTGTAAGTTCTTTGACTTGAAGAGAAATACATCAAGGACAATTAAGCAGGAAGATGCTCCCTGACATTTGTATAGAGGAAACACATTGGGAATTAAAAATAAAGAAGAAACTTCATAATGCTGTTCATGAATGCAAGATATTCTTTCTGAAGTCACTTGTCAATAAGACATATGAATTGCATAGGAATAATTCCATGGAATTTATTGCAGATGTGGGAGAGCAGTGAGCATCATTTCAAAAACTGTTTCCCTAAGAGTGGTCATTGGCTTTTATGTGTGGCTTAGATGTTAAAGTTACTAGTGAATGAACAGCTTGTGATAAGGTTTACATATGACTGAGAAAAATATCTTAAAAGAGATAAATGATAGTCCAGAAAAAAGAATTACATATAACTGAGATAATCAGTTTCAAAGAAGTAAATGCGAGGTAAACAGTTTAAAGTACTTTACATGACTAAAGGAAAAAAAAATAGAATTCTAGGACCAAGTAACCAGGCTGGAGGAAACAGATGTAAGTTTTACAAATACACTAACTGTTGTATTTGAATAATCCTAACTTTATTAATACCACCCCATCAATGCTACTACTATTGATAAGCACTGAATTCTGTAAATGCACAGGTCAAAAGAACATAAATGTTATTGCAAAACTGTAAGGAATGACTCTTAGAAATGAAGACACATCAGTAAGATAAAAGCAATGTGATTCAAATTATTTACAAGGAATAAACAAATTTCCATTTACATAGAGGGGGAAGTAAGGAAATGCTATAATGTAAAGTTCATTAATTCAACCACTCTTGGTATTATTTTCACCATAAAGCAGAATGTAGTCAATTATGTCCCTCAACATACATTCAAGAGGTCAGAGTATGTGTGTGTTTGTTGTTGTTGAGTACAATAGAGTCAGAACAGACCCATAGCTGACCTTCCAGTGACTTTTCAGAGACAGTTAATGGAAGGGGAGGAGATTGCCTATCCTTCTCCCAAGGAGCAGCTAGTGAATTTGAACCTCATGCCTTTGGGATTGAAGCACAGCTTCTTACTATATGTGTCTAATATATAAGAAATTGAACACATTTCTTAATAAATAAGCTAGAGGGATGGATTTTTCACTCATGACATGTACAAAGACATTTAGAGAGTGTGAATAATTTTACAAAGTACTAATAAATTAGTTGTTTTATCATTATTATGTAGTATCTAATTTGAACCAAACCATAGCCAACTCTCCCATGGGTTTTTAGACAGAGTAAATCGTGTAGGAGGACATAGAAAGCATGTGCATATTTGTTTATTCTTAAACAATTGACAATATAAAAACTAATGTCATAAATAAATAAATAATGCAATAAATAAATTTGTAAATATATGTAAGCATATATGTTTAAATCATATATAATTATATGTTGATGGTGTGTGACCTTAAATTGGAACCAAGTAACAATTAGTTCCAGGATGTTTTTAAAGACAATTAATTGCATTAGAAGAGACTACCCATCTTTCTCCCTCAAAGCAGTTAATAAATTTGAACTATATGATTTGGGGTTGACAGTGTAACTCTTTACCATTACGCCACCAGGCCTCTCCAAGGATAGGCAATCTCTCCATTTAATTATATAGAACAATACAATATTCATAAATCATCAAATTGACTTAAGAAAAAAATAGCAAACCAAGAATTCTTAAACTTGAAGATATTGAGCAATAAATTATACTGTGAAATATTGTACATTGTTAATAGAGATATAAAAGTAAGTAAATCATAATGAAAAAATAATAGGATATTCACAATATCAATAAAAATAAGTGAATATAAACTAATGTAATAAATATGAAGAAAACTTTAAAACTGTTGAGATATAATAATCTCTGATGAATACCTTATTCTTGGATAGAAATTACAATGAGCTAAACTTAAGAGGTCTCTCTCTCTTACTTTCCCCTTCTCGTTCTGTTATTTAAATTTCATTAAACTGATAAGAAAAGATACTACAATTAATCTCAGTTAAAAGATTGAGAAATTATTATCTTAATTTTTACCAAAAAAGTTGTTCTATTTAACACTTCAATAGAACATTTTTCCAAAGACTCTTGAAAAATTATGCTAAATATAATCTAAAATGATAAATATGTGTTAATTGCTAAAAGGAAACTATGTTTAAAAGTGAGCTTACTTAAAACTTTATGGGATCCATGTAAAATCTAGTTTGATAGATAAGACAGAGTCTAGAAATAGCCCTCATCTAAAAAAACCCAAGCAAATAAGAAATAATACCCCACCAACCTACTACAATAACAAAAAAGCCAATCACATATACGTGAAGATTCCACATAATAATAGGAATAATAACAATAATTTAAATAGAGAAGACATATTTTAAAAAAATAAATGTGGAAACAACAAAAAAGAGGTCCAGGTGGGTTTTTTTTTTTCTTTTTAATTCTCTGTGCTAGATGACTTGAAGACTCAAATACAGGAATTTAATGCATTTTAGAAGTGAATCATCAAAAATACTTTTTTTCTCAGAAAATTATTTTTAAAGGATGAAAATGATATTTAGGCTTTCCAGTATGTGGGTAAGGAGAGCTCTGGAGGTTTAGTATTACAATGTAGCTCTGTCAACTCAAAAATAATTTCTTGAATCCATCAATACTCTGTGGGAGAAAGATGGGCAATCTTCTCCATTTTTTTTTTTACTACCCATATGAATCTGTTTAGACTGAATGGTATTTAACAACAACAACAACTGCAGTGGTGGGGTAGTATTAATAAGTTCAAGATTATTCATACATATGTGATAGTTGTAAAACTGACACCAGTTGCCTTCAGCCTCCAAAATGGTTGCTTTGCCCTAGAGTCCTCCTTTTCTTCCTTTAGTCATGTAAAGTACTTTAAACTGTCTGTTTGACAGGAAAGGAAATGCATCTCTCCTGGATCAGCATTTACTTCTTTAAAACTTTTTTTTTCCTTTTCTCTCATGCATTATCAAGAAACTAAACTTTGAGGACTACTGTGACCCAGAAAACATTAGTGGCTTCTGAAAAAGAAACAGAGATGAAGTTAGCAAATTAACAGGGCCATATGAATTAATCATGTCATTTCTAATGTCATAAAGCACATGGCACCTGTGCATGATACACAATCTGACCATCCAATATCTAAAAACATCAAGAGAAGTTACTTTCATCATCTAAGTATTGCTCCAGGATGTGTCTAAAATAAATTATAAAAAGAAATAAATAAAATAAGTTAATGAAGTGATGACTGATTCCATCATATGATAATTTAACATCTGGTTCTCTCAAGACCAAATTTTATTTAGAAGCTGGATGTTTGTTAGTAAATTAGATATTTTGTAATTGACCAAACAGAAATATAGTAGTCTCTCCCAATTATTTCCATGATAATGCTAAGCTGATGGCAATAATTATTTGTAATTATTTTTATTTGAAAATATACAAGTATATCAAGTGGAAATACTCAGGATTCCAATATTAACTACTTTTTCAGTTTTACAGTTTGATTTTGCTAGAGTTTTTATATTACATTATATTAAATATTTCCCCTGTCCTCTCTGTAATCCTGGATTTGCTGCACTCCTTTACAATCTACTCTTTCTTACATCTCTAGCAAAATTTTCATTTTCCACTCTATTAAATTCAATCATGCTATCTATGTTCCTTATAAGTTTGAAAGGTTTTAAGATACCAACCTTATATGATAACATTTTAAAATTATTACAAACCAGTAACATTTCTTAGCCACTTTTTTCTGCCTCTGAAATGAGTAAGCATTATTCAAGTGAGCCAAATGGCTTTCTTACCCTGAGGATGATGATGAATGAAGTTGAAAACAATGGTATAGGTATTTATATAGAGAGAGATATTAGGTAAAGGCAAAATTGCTTGCCAAAAACATAACAAGTACTAAAACTTCAGAACCTGAAGGGATAAAAGGGAATTTCCTTGTTTTCCCCTTTTTCTGTCTCCATATTAGCAAATTTTCTTCTTTGTAAGGACAATGAGGATACAAGTTGAAGGGCATAAGGCATCAAATAAAAGACTGCTGGAACAGTATTTAAAGGCTACCAATTCACAAGAGGCATTGATTTTCCACGTCAGCATCCCAGACACTTTGGGGCATATAGCACCAGAGATTCAAATAATTTACAATGACTTCAAAACCTTTCCTAGATTTCCCAGAGAGAAATCAAGAGATTAACTATTAAATTGATCATAGTTGGCATTGAAAACTTCATTAAAAATGCCCGAAAGGGAAGCTAAGAGCATGGGCTAAAAGTGAAGTGGTTTGATTGACTTAATCTTTTTTTTTTTTAAAAAAAAATAATTAATAGTTTGAGGACAATTGTTTTTTGGGTGTTTCACCACAAGATTCCATATGTTGTTTTCCCCATAGGGATTAAATTAGCAATAGTGGGAAATAGTCCAAGTAAAGGGAAGATAATTTTTTCATGTGGTCATTTTACATCTTACACTAACAACAATAATAAATTATGATCCATTCATTTCTTTCTTCTATAAAGCAACTTCCCAATATGCATTGTATGTTTGTTAATAAATTTAGAATGTAATAAGACATTAAAACAAATTGTTTAATCAACTAATTCACCTAAATAATTTACTAATCTGTTCATAATCCTTTCAAGTAGGGTTTTGCTTACACTATTGACAGTTTAATTAATAATGTAGGGAAATAATTGTTATTAATCCCTCTTAAATAAAAGGTTATAAACCAAAATAATGACATATGTTTTATTATAAGTGTGAAGTTCCTATTCTATGAAGAAAAGATGAGTTTGATTTGAAGATGTTGTTGTTATGAGCCATCGAGTTACTTGCGACTCATAGCGACCCTATGTACAACAGCCCTAAACCCTGCTCTATCCTGTGCTAATCACACTGCCTCTGACACACCCATCCTGATTACCCAAGTCACTGAATCAATCCACCTCATAGAGGGTCTTCCCCTCCTGCGCCGTCCCTCCACCCTACCAAGCATGATGTCCCTCTCCAAAGAACTGTCTCTCTTTACAACATGTCCAAAGTATTTCAGACGAAGCCCCAGAATCCTTGCCTCCAAGGAGTAGCCTGGTGTAACCCTCTCTAGAATGAATCTGTTTGTTTTCTTGGCAATCCAGGGTACATTCAAGATTCTTCTCCAGCACCACAGCTCAAAGGCATCAATTCTCCTTCTATCCTCCGTAGTCATTGTCCAACTCTGTGATGCATAACAAGTGATTGCAAAGACCATGGCCTGTATCAGATGCACCTTAGTATCCAGAGAGACACCGTTGCTCTTAAGTACTTTAGAGAGGTCCCTAGCAGCAGACTTTCCCATCACAATACTGTTTTTGATTTCCTGGCTGCTGGTACCAAGAGTGTTTGCCCATGGAGCAGAGCAAACTGAAGCTATGAACAATCTCAATCTCTTCACCATCCATCCTGATGCTACCAATTGTTCCAGTGGTGAGAATTTTTGTCTTCTTGACATTGAGCCTCAGTCCATACTGAAGGCTGCAGTCCTTGACCCTCTGCAGTAAGTGCATGAGGTTCTCCTCAGTTTCAGCAAGCAGGGTTGTCATCTGTATAACGTAAATTGTTAATAGATCTTCCACCAATCCTGATGCCACACTTCTCCTCATAGAGCCCAGCCTCTCGGATAATCTGCTCTTCATACAGTTGAAAAGGTATAGAGATAGGATACATCCCTGGCGTAAACCCTTTCCAATTTTGAACCATGCAGTGTTACCCTGCTCTGTTCTGACGACTGCCTCTTGGTCCAAGTATAGGTTTCACATTAGCACAATTAAATGTTCTGGGATTCCCATTCTTCCAGAGTCAGCCACAATTTGTTATGATCCACATAGTCAATCTCCTTTGCATAATCAATGAAACACAGATAGACATTCTTCTGGTATTCCCTGCTTTCAGCTAAGATCCATCTAACATCAGCTACAATATCCCTAGTACCACGACCCCTTCTAAACCCAGCCTGGACTTCTGGCAATTCTCTACTGATGTACTTTTCCAGTCGTTTTTTTTTTTTTTTATAATCTTCAGTAGAATCTTGCTTGCATGTGATCAATGATATTGTTCTGTAGTTTCCACACTCAGTTGGGTCACCCTTCTTTTGAAGATAGAAGACTTTAATTTTTTTAATGTAGATTTTTTTTAACTTGAAAGATATGTAAAATTATAGAATAATTTTTCTCTATGCTCTTATGTGCGAAGTGTTTACTAGGCAACTGGGGAGTTTTTCTGTGCTCAATATGTATCTTGGAATATCAAGTCTTGGATGAAGTTTATCTATGACCATGGCAAAAATGTCCTTGTTAAGTGCCATGGAGTTGAGCACAACTTATGGCAACCCAATGAACAAAATACTTAGTTTCCAGAGGCATGTTGTTTAGGATGCGGATGCCACTTCTGCTTCTAAGCCTGTCTTAATCTGGGAGCTCCATCAAACACTCTCCACCATGGGTAACCATTATAACATTTGACACACAAATGACACACTGTGCAGCATCACAGCAACCCTAAATTAGCTCAGTACAACAGCTTTACAGACCAATGCTGTACCACTTAGAAGAATGTTTGTCTTAAACATAATTAATTCTAAGCCAGAGAGCTTTAGGCCAAAGGGTCAACTGGCTTTTAAATATAAAAGCCCACCAACCAGGTACTGATAGATTCTAAGCAAAAAACTTCCATGGCACAGTTCATTGTTAGCTAAATCCAGCAAATCCAATCAGTTATACATGACTGTGAAGAAAATTAAAAAAAAACAACCAAAAAGTCCACACCCAATCCTCAACCAAAACAAGAGGACCCACCTTCCAAAATCCAACCACTTCATACAAGAGTCTACTAAATGCATCGCTTAGAGCTAGGAATTTTGAACATTTCTTCATGTGTTTGTTCAGAATCTTAAGGTCTTCTTTGGTGAAATGTCTGTTCATACTCTGTGCCCATTTTTAAATTGGGTTGTTTATCTTGTTGTGGAGCTCGAGTATTTTATAAATTCTAGATGTAAGTCCCTCATCAGACATGTCATTACCAAATATTTTTTCCCAGTCTGTGGCTTCCCTTTTTACCTTGTTGGAAAAGTTTTTGGATGTGCATAGAGATTTTAATCTTAAAAGGTCCCATTCGTCTCTTTTACCCTCTCCTGGCTGTAGATTTTTCTGGATTCTTGGAAGACTGTTTATGTTGTGGATTAGGGATGCTAGAGTCCTTCCAAGCTTTTCTTTCATGTTTATAGTCCTTGGTTTTAGTCCTGGGTCCTTGATACACTTTGAGTTATTTTTTGTGTATGGAGTGAGGTGTGATCTTGCTTGAGTTTTCTACAGGTAATTTTCCAATTTTACCAACACCATTTGTTTAAAAGGCTGCTGTTTTCCCACTTAACTGATTTCATCTCCTTGTCAAAAATCAGTTGACAATAAGAAAGATGCAAATTAAAACAACTATGAGATATCATCTCTCCCCAGTAAGAATAGCAAAATTTAACATAAAAGCAAAGAACAAATGCTGGTGAGGTTTTGGAGAAATGGGAGCCCTCTTTCAATGTTGGTGGGAGTGTAAAATGGTGCAACCATTATGAAAGGCAATAGGGCGCTTTCTCAAAAAGTCGCAAATAGAAATACCATTTAACCCAGCAATTCCACTAAGGGGAAATATAACCTAAAGAAACCATAACTGCCACCCAAGCAGATATATGCAAACCCATGTTTACTGTGGCTTTGTTTACAATAGCAAAAAATTGGAAACAAACCAAGTGCCCATCAAAAAACGAATGGATAGAGAAGCTCTGGTATATTCATATAATGGAATACTATGCTGAATTGAAAAACAAAAAACTCGTGAAATATTGTACAAAATTCATGACCCTGGAGGACCATTATGCTGACTGAAATAACTCAGTCAAAAAAGGACAAATATTGTATACTGCCACTGTTGTAATGAGGGACTAACATTGGGTTTGGGGGGACAACTAAGAGGGGGTAAATAATGTATACTACTGCATTGAAATAGATGAGGGAGAGAATAGATGATTAGGTATTATTGTCATGACAAGAGTTCAGAGTGAAAGCTGCATAATGGCGTGGACTAGGGGGCAGTGGGGATTGTATAACAATGAAAGAATTTTTGTATTTTTTTTTTACTTTTCAAAGAGAAAAGCAAACTGAGGGAGTTGGGCAGGGAAGAAAGTGTTCAACAATGTATGAATGGAAATCCAAGGTCTCTTTAAACTTTCATTAAAATAAAAATTAAAAAATGCACCTACAAATGGAGTAAATAAAAGTAAGAAAAACTATTAATGCAGCATGTAATTCCATGAAAGAATCCATAAAATATCTTGGTATTATGCTAATGAAGAACGGCAGACAGACAGCTAGGTCATATTGTTGGTGTTGGTGTTACCGAGTGTTGTCAATTCAAGTACTGCTCATATTGGCAGTGAGAACAAGAGATTTGAAGTTTGTCCTGTTTTGCATACTTATCCTTGACATATTTGAGTCCATTGTCACAGACACTGTACTAATCCATTTCCATGAGGAACTTCCTCATCTTTCCTGACCTTCCACCTTTCCAAGTATGATTCCCTCCCCATCAAGAAATAGGCTCTCCTAATAACATTGTTAGAAATTGCAGTTTGCTCAGAACCACAATCAGCACTTAACACCAGCAGTCAGGAAATCAAAAGATGAACTGCATTGGGAAAATCTGTTGTTGTGGACCTTTTCATAGTGCTGAAGAGCAAAGATGTCAGTTGAGATACAAAGGTGCACATAATGCAGGGCGTGGTCTTCTCAATACTTCAGAGAGTTGGACAATGATGAAGGATGACAGAAGAATAGATGCCTTCAAATTATGGTGCTGGAGAAAAGTCTTGAATATACAATAGACTGCCAAGAAAATGAGTAGATCTGTCTTGGAGAGGGTGAAACCAAGTCTCTCCTTGGAGGCTAGGATTTTGAAGCTTTGCCTCACTTTCTTTCCACCTTTCGAGAATTACATTATGCTCGAAGAGTAGACAGGCAGCCCAGGAGAGGAAGACCCTGGATGACATGGATTGATTCAGTAACTCAGGCAATGGGGGCTGGTGTGTAAGAATTAGTGACTGGCTTAGGACAGGAAATAGTTGAGAACTGCTGTACATCGCAGGTGACTCAATGACACATAACAACAATAGCATACTATGACAGGTTTGGAAGAAGGAGTGGCGTCCACTTCCTAAATAACATGCCTCTGGAAACTCTATGAACTTTGATAAATGCAGATAGTTGTAGAGGGCTTCAGGCGTTTTGTTCATAGAGTTGCTATGAGTCGTGCTCTATCAAAGGCAATCAACAACAAGAAGAGCAACAATATCATGTGAGATGAAGCCACTCCTCCTTTTTTTTTGTGAGTGCCATTTTGCTAGTATATTTTTCCACCCTTTGATTTTTCTAAAAACATAGATTTAGTCTAGTAGTCTATCTTTCTTCTCCTTTCTTAGAAATATCTCTTGTAGTCAACATATTGATATGCTTTGTTGTGTTTTGGGTTTGTTTTTTTTTTTTAATTCATTCTGCTATTCTTTTTCTCTTAAGTGGTGCATTTAATCCATTCACATTAAGTGTGATTATTGGCAGCCCAAGTTTTATTGCTGCCATTTTGCTGTGTTTTTTTTCTTTTTCTGTTGTTTCTGGCTACAATGGTCCACCCATTTCCCTTTGATGTGTCTCTGTGAGGAACACTTCCCTTAAAATTTCTTGTAGTGTTAATGTTGTTTCACAAATTTCCTAAATAGCTGGTTTTTTGCAAATAACCTAAGTTATCCTCCATATTTGATGGATAGATTTGCTGTGTACAGGATCCTAGGCTGGCAATGGTTTTATTTCAACCTTCTATAAGTGCCATCTCCTTGTCTTCTTGCAAGCATGGCTTCTGCTGTGAAATCAGAACTTGATCTCACATGGTTCTCCTTTACAGCTCTTTGTTTTTCTCCTGCTGCTTTTAGTATTTTTATGTTTGATTTTGGAGAATTTGGCTATGATATAGCTAGATGTTTTTCGTTTGGCATCTTAGTCTGTCTGAGGTACACTTACCTTGAAAGTGGATTTCCTCATTTTCATGATACCTGGGAAGTTATCTTTTAATACCTATTCCGTAATTTTCTCAGTCCTTTCTCTGACTCACTCATATTCTGGAATTCCAATCATATGCATAATATTCCTTTCAATGTCATACCACATGATACTAGTGTTTACTTCTTTTCCCTTCCATCTTTTCCAGGAATCTCGCCTAAGTGCTGCCTGCCACTTCGAAAGTTTTGAATTGTCTTTGGTGGCCAGATATCAACAATTGCCTAGCTACTGTGTTTACTGTGTTCTCTCTCTCACTCTCTCTGAAGCAGCAAGGGGGAAAGGGCCAGGTACTAGTCTGCAGCTGCCCTTTCAGGTCTCTAGTAGCCTTCTGGGAAGCTCTCCGGCCTGTACGTTCCCCTTCTAATGTTTTTAACTGTACATGGTAGTGCTGGTGCCCAGGACAGCCATTTGATCAGCTTTCCCCTTACCTGTTGTACTCTCTCCATCATCTGTGGGGGTGATGGAAGTAGGACCTCAACCTTCCATGCAGTTGCATTCTCATGTCATTTGTGGCCTTGTGATAATTTGTCCTGCCTGCCCCTGCCTGCCACTTCAAAAGTTTGTAATTGTCCTTAGCGGAGCTGGTGCACAGGGCAGCTGGAGACCACATTCATTGCCCCTGCATGATGCACTATCTTTCTGTCCAGTTTTTCAGTGATGGGGACAGGGCATCTTCTCTACTTTTATATATACCTCAAAGATACTCTTCTCCCAAACTACAACATTCACACCAGTAGTGGATAAGAGTTCCAATCTGCACAACCTTACCTGCATTTGTTGTTTGCTGCCCTATGGAACCTTGGTATTGTTGCTGGGGTAAGATGACATCTCAGTTGTTTTGATTTGCATCTCCCTGATAGCTAGGGAGTTTGAACACGTCTTCTTGTATTTGTGTGGCATCTGAAAGTCTTCTTTGTTAAAGTGTCTAGTCATATCCTGTGCCCATTTGGGTTGTTTATCTTCTTCTTTTTGAGGTGATGGAGTATTCTATACATTTTAGATAAATGTTAGACTTATCAGATAAGTCATTGTCAAATATTTCTCTCACTCTATGGGTTTCTTTTTAATACTTTTGGATAAGTTTTTGATGTGCAGGACTTCTAGAGTAGTTCCTAGCTATTCTCTCATGAATTTTATAGCCTTTGGTTTTACTCCTAGATACCTGATCCACCTTGAGTTGGTTTTTGTGTATGGTGTAAAGTGTGGTTGGTTATTGCATAAGTTTTCTGCAGATGGCATTTCAATTTTGTCAACACCATTTGTTTAGAATGCTGTCATTTCTGTACTTAACTAAATTTATCTACTAGTCAAGAATCAATTGACCATAAGTAGATGAGTTGATTTCTGGGTTCTCAATTCCATTCTATTGATCTGTCACTGTGCTAGTACCATGCTGTCTTGAAAACCACAGATGTATAGTAGAATTTGAGATCAAGGTGTGTTATGTCTCTTATTCTGTTTCTCTTTTTCAGTACTCCTTTGCTTATTCAAGATCTCTTTCCATTCCAGATAAAACTGGAAATTACTTTTTCCTTCTAGTTGAAAAATTGGTATCAGTATTGGGGTTGAATTGAACTTGTAGATTACCTTTCACAGAATTGTCATTTTCATGATACTGAGTCTTCCTATATGTAAATGATAGATATCTATACAACGTCAGTCTAGAGACTAAGACGATACTGACCCAAGCCATGGTCTTTGTGATTTTTTTGCTATGCAACAGAGAGTTGTATAATGAATAAAGATAACAGAAAAATGGATGCCTTTGAGGTGTGTTTCTGGAGAAGAGTATTGAACATACCATGGACTGCCAAAAGAACCAACAGGTCTGTCCTGGAGATGGTGAAACCAATATACTCTTCAGAAGTAAGGATTTTGAGACTCCATCTCACATATTTGAGGCGTGTTGCCACGTTGTCCTTGGTGAAGGACATCAGGCTTGGAAAGGTGAAGGGAAAGCACAGAAAAGGAAAACCCTGGGTTAAATGGATTGTTTCAGTAGCTGGGGTAATGGGTGTAGATGTATCAGAATCACTGAACTGGTTCAGGGCAGGGTAGCCTTCAAAGCTATTGTTCATTAGGTCACTATGAGCTGCAACTGACTATATGGCACATAATAAAAATAATATCCATTAATATGGCATATTCTTTCATTTCTCCAGACACCATTTTGTTTCTTGTAGTAATGGTTTGTAATTTTCTTTGTACAGATCTTTTGTGTCTCTGGTTAAATTTGTTCCCAAGTATTTCATCTGTGATCAGCTATTGTAATGGGTTTGTTTTTCTTAGCCCCATTTCTGTATTCTCTTTATCACTGCGTAAAAATCCAACTGATTTTTTTTATGTTGATCTTGTAACGTGCTACTTTGCTGAATTAGTAGACTGTGACCAGTAGTTTTCTTCCTGAATCCTTAGGGTTTTCTAAGTATTTTGTCATATCATCAGCATATAGATATAGTGTTACCCATCTTTCCTGATTTTAAACTATGCATTTTTCCCTTGCTCTGCCATGCAAATTCAACTTAGTGTATGTGTAATTTTCACATAAGCACAATTAGATGTTTACAAAAGGAAATTAGATATGCCAATAAGTGCCTCAAAGTAATTTTCCATGAGGAAAGAAATAGTCTTATAAGCTGTAGAATGAAGTTGGACGGAGGAAATTTTTTGCTTGGTTTTGAGAAAGACACTGGAGACAGGAAAACATTAATAAGATGTGACAGGAGATAATTTTGGGGGAAGTTGTATTTGGATTTGTGAGTGGGAACGGAACAAAATAAAGGTGTTTTATTAATGAGTAGAACAGTTTGCTTATACCTCACAAGAAAGAGAAATAGGATCATATAGACTCAGAATCGCAGAGTTGATAAATGGAATTATAAGAGTTTGTGGACATTATCTTCTATCTGAATAAATTCATCACAAAGGTTTGTCAACAGATATAAATAACAAATGAAGAAGTGTCGACAGAAAGAACAAAATACTGTTCTGGAGGAACTGGAGAAACAATATATATGATTTCTATAAAACATTAAAGACTCACTTCGGATGTTGTTGTTACATACTCTTGATTCAACTTCACATTATAGTAAGTTAGCTGTTGTAGTCCTTATATGTAGGCAGTTCCTGCCATTTAATCCACAGAGAATTGTGATATCAACTCAAAACCTTTTTCTCTTTGCTGGTTCAAAACCACCAGTAGCTCTAAGGCAGAAAAATATACATTCTCTTCCTTTGAGACTAACAATTTCAGAAAACCTGTTAGAGGGTCACTTGAGAGCACTGAGTTGAATTGTAAAAATTCACCCTAGTGAGGTCCTTTTTTGCCTTCTCCAACTCTCCATATTAATAATGTCTCCTTTCAAACACTAGACCCTCCTGATAATCTGCCAGAAGTAATTGAGATGAATCCCACCATATTTGTCTCTAAAAAGTACATTGGGTGTATGTTTTCCAAGACAGACTTTTTTTTTAGTCCATAAGAAATTCAATACTCTTTGCCAAGACAATAATCAAAAGACAAAGATTCTTCTTTAAAAAGCTTTATTTATTGTGCAACATTCAAAAGCATATGAAACAATTGTAAACACCATGACTTTGCCACATACTACTTAGTATTTACTCCCAACATCCATGTTCTTCAGTTCTTTTAAACGGTCCTAAATGATAGATTTGCCCAATAAATTTCAAGTTCTTGATATTTAGGTGTGTTAGTTGTAGAGTAAAAGAAAAAAGAAAAGCAATTAACACTTTCAAGATTTTCTCCATGCATAAGTATATTTTCTTTTGGTCCACTTGTAAGGATTTTTCTGTTTTATGTTGTTAAATGCTATGGAATCAGCTACAATGCATAGTGACCTTACGAATCTTGCCCTTTCCTGTGCTATCATCTACATCTCTAATCTACTTGGGCCCATTGTTATAGTCACTGAGTCAATTCATCTTGTTGAGGGTCTTTCTTTCTTGTGCTCAGCCTCTATCATTCTAAGCATGAAGTCCATCTCCAGTAACTGTCCATTCCTTACTATAAGCTCAAAGGATATGAGACTGAGTTTCATCATCATTGTCTCCCTGGTGCACTTTGGTTTCATTTTCTCCAGGACAGATTTATTTCTTCTCTTGGTGGTGGTTGTTGTTAGGTGCCATTGAATATAGTGCTTCCCATAGTGACCTTATGAACAACAGATCTGAACCCTCTGCAGTCCTATGTCATTCTCGCATTTCCTGTCACGTGAGAGCCAATTGAAGCAGTCACCATGTTAATCCACCTGGCCAATTGTATTCCTCTCCTTTTCTGACTCTCTACCTTTTGTAATATCATGTCTCTCTCCAAGGAATAGCCCTTTCTAGCAACATGTCCAAAGTGTGGCACAACCACTCTGGAAGGCAATTTGGAGTTTCCTTAAAAAAAGCTGAATGTAGAATTTTCATAGGAACTAGTTATTTCACTGTTTGGAATATACTCTGAAAAAATGAGAACTGAAGCACAAACAGAGACTTGTACACCAATGTTCATACTAGCGTTATTTACCATCTCAAGAATATGGAAACCGCCCAGATGTTCAATCACAATCAAATGGATCGAGAAATGATGGTATATTCACACAATGGAATACTATGAAGCATGCAGGAACAATGATTTTGTAAATTATTACCTAACTTGGGAGGGATTAGAGAGCATTATGATGAGTGAACTAACACAGTTTCTTAAGGACAAATACTGCATAAAATCATTATTGTAGCATGAGTATGGGCATCCAAGGTGAGGTGGGTGTGAGCAAAGGGGTGAGGATGGGCAGCGGGAGTGGGTTAAACATATAGTATCACAATTTGATGGGTGGGGGTGGTGAAGGAAATGAGAAAGATCTGGTGTGAAAAACAATGTACTCACTCTTTGTAATTAAATTAGAATGGAATAAAAAGTAATTTTTAAAAATGTTACTTTTTGCTCAACTTTGAGGGTTTATTGAAATTTAGTTAAGTCCCTTTCATCTACTGCAGTAATCAGTTTAGAAACTATTCATCTTGGCCAACAGAATCTAAGTCACTTTCTGGTGTATTTATCTGAGCAAATATATTTCTTTCCCAAATAATTGGATATCAGAAACACTAACATGAAACAATGAAATAATTGGTTTGTCAATCTAACAATAATTTGTCACAACCAATAGATTTACAGTATGATACATAGTAAAGAAAAGGGAAGGTGGTGTAGGGAATGATATACTGAGTTGTTAACCAACAGGCTTGTGGTTCAAAAACAATAATAGCCCTTTGGGAGAAAGGCACAGATTCTCTTGTAAAGATTTATAACGTCAATAACCTGGTGAAGAGTTTCTGTAAGTCAGATATATTAAAAGAAGCAAAATTTAGTGATACATATAAAATAATTTTGTGTCCTCAGCTCTGGAAACAAAAGCAAAAGTTGAAAATTTCTTAAATCTTTGCTTCTCCCAGGGAGTTTGTATTTTTAGTTACTTCCTGAAAACACACACACACACACACACACACACACACACACACGCACACAGAGAGAGAGAGAGAGAGAGAGGAAAGACCAACACACTAACTTTTCTATTTATTCCTTTATGATATGTGATTTAACTGAACTTTTAAATTCTGTTTAACTGGGATGAGGATTAGTGTTCTCCATAGTTTTGATGGTTAAGTACTCTGGCAAGCATTGCATATTCTTAGAAAAGTAATTATATTACATACTGAAAAAAATTGTCTCTATAAGAATACATATAAATGAATGGAATATATAAAATATGTGTATGTATAAATGTGTGGAACGCGCAACTGCAGCACCCTGTGGAGTGACTGGACCAAGTGAAATTATGAACTAACATTACGAAGTTGGAAAGCAGTCAGTTTCCCTCTTGGAGTCTTTACAGTGGTTCATTTTTAAGGTTAAAACATTAAATCATGCTGAAATTTCATAATAAAATAGTCATTGAATTTGGGATAGGTGACAAAATACAAGGCCCCTACTATGATTTCTTTAGATCACTAACTGTATGATAAATAATGGACTCTAAAGAACTCAAATAAAAATAAATTACTCAAGATAAGTAGGCAATATAAAAGAGAAGAACCTCATGAATGACAAGATGTGATAATCTTGTGAAACTATTTTTGGACCCAGGAACCAAAGGAGCAAACAAAAATAAGAAAACAGTTGAGGAGGGGAGAATGCAAAGAAATAGAAGTGATTAAGTCCATTCTTAGGTTTTCCCAATTACAACTTTTCATAATTTCCTTCTATGTAATATCAAATACCCCAGAGTCCCTCAGTGACATCCTTGTTTAGGAGATTGTAATTTAGCATAAGAGTGATGATGGTATAAAAAGCAGAAACCATCATGTCCTGCTTATCTGTGTGGTAGAATCTAGAGAGCACCTATTTGTATATGCCAGAACCAAAATACAGCAGTACAACCACCATGTGGGAGGAAGACGTGGTAAATGCTTTCTTTGGCCCTAAGCTGAATGCATGAGGTGAAGGATGCAGGCATAGGGGCTATATATAATCATGGTGGGGTCGAGGAGCATGGGGACACAGCAGAGCTACATAAATATATCATAGAAGGAGATGTCAGAGCCAGAGTGCTTTAGTCAGACGGCTGCCTTACAGAAAAAATTTGTCATTATCGTCAGCTGACAAAAGAGTAAGCTCCTACTTATTGAGGTAAGCAACAAATTATCGAACATTCCCAGAAACCAGTACCCATACATAAAGAGGTGACAGACTGTCTGGTTAATGAGCTGTAGGTAATGAAGAGGTCAGCAAATGACAGCATATAGGCCATAGGCCATGACAATTAGAAGACATACTTCTGATCCAGCTAGAGTCAGATAGAAGAAAATTTGAATTTCATAACCAAAGAAGGAAACTGTATTATCTCCAGTAATCTATTCCACAAGCAGCGTGGACACAGTCACACACACAAACAACAGGTCTATGAACTGGTCAGAACTGGCTGATGAAGAAGTATGTGGGGGTGTAAAGGCAGTGCTCCCTGTGAATCAGGAGAATGAGAAGTGCATTATCAGAGCCATTAAAAAAGATTAATATGTAGAGGACTACTGAATATTTAGTTTGTAAAGAGACCAGTAAAGATGAAACTGGTCCTTGAAATTTGATTCTGTAAAGTTTGATTTTCTGAGTACACAATCCAGTTTACAGATTGTGGATATATTTGCACATTGTTGTGTACCATAGAGTCAGAAATGATCCATAGCTGACCCTCTGGCACATTTTCAGAGGCAGTTAATCACATGGGAGGAGCCTGCCCAACCTTCTTCTGCAGAGCAGTGGATGACCTTGAACTACATGCCTTTGGGATTACCGCGCAGCTTCTTGTCACTAAGCCACCAGTGGGATGTGCGCACGCACACATACACACCACACACACACGACAAGTTTGGGCAATCTCCTCCCATATTAACTGCCTCTGAAAACCTCCTCGAAGGTTAGCTATGGGCGGGTTCCAACTCAATGATACACAGCAACACAACAACAACAACAACAATCTATGACAAGAGAGCTCTTGTGGTATCATTGGGCAAAGAATTGCATCACAGGCATGTGGTTCAATGCCACCAACTGTTCCCAGGAAGAAATATAGGAAATCTCCTTTGCCATTTACAGCCTTTGAAAACATGCTATTAGGTCACTTATGAGTTAGTTGGTTTTGATTTCACACAATGTGAAACAACAACGTTTGTCAGGTAAGACTTTTTATTTTTAACCTATTTTTCCAGAAGGAGAAATGATCTTTTATAAAACTATAACTTCAATCTGAGTGAGAAAAATTCACCATCACTTATTCAAATTTATAAGATTGCTTGCAAAGTAGCTATGTTCGTGTCTGCAAATCTGAGTCAGTTCTAATTTGACAGAAAAAAACCTTGTGGGTGAAGTTACATTTAAAGAGCACTGTTGGTATAGAACATAAGCTGTTGGGATGTTGGACTTTTAACCAACAGGCTAGCAGTTAGGATCCATCAGCCATTGCATCAGAGAAAGAGAGTTGTTTTCCTACTGTAAAGTTCTAAAGCCAGGAAACCTAATAGAGGGTGGTCATAATTTTGCATTGAATAAGTTGTATTTATTCCTTTGTAATTAAATATTAATAAGCTTTACCTCATAGAATGGTTTAAAAAGGTAAATTAAAAATGCATTTATCATTAAACCCCAAACACAATGTGAATGGTAAATTAGATGATTTATTATCATACCCACTGAACTTTTGGAATCAGTAGACTAGGTAATGAATATTTTTAAGGAAATGAAACCCTATGTACAATAGAACACAGACTATCAGGGCAACAGAGGTAGAGCTTTCAAGTATGGCAATACTAAGGAAGAGGAACAGTTGTAAGCAGACACTAGTGAATGGAACATGGAATGTGAGAACCATGAATGTAGGAATATTAGATATTGTTAAGGAAGAAATGGAACGCATAAATATTGACATACTAGGTATTGGTGAGATGAGATGGACTGGCATGGGACATTTTGAATCAGATGATCATAGGATCTACTATGCTGGAGATGAAAAGGTGAGGAAGAATGGGGTTGCTTTCATAGTTAAAAAAGACATTTCTAGATGCATCTTGAAATATAATATTGTGAGCAACAGGATAATATCCATACGCATACAAGGAAATCCAGTGAATACCACTATCATTCAAATATATGCACCAACAACCAGAGCCAAAGAAGAAGAAATAGAAGATTTCTACAAACTTTTGCAGTCAAAGATTGATCGAACATGGAATCAAGATGTGTTACTAATAATGAGTGACTGGAATGCAAAAGTTGGGAACAGAGAAGAAGGATCGGTAGTTAGAAAGTATGGACTTGGTGACAGAAATAAAGCAGAAGATAGGATGATGAAATTTTACACAATCAACGATTGCAAATATATTTTACAAGAAACATAAATGCAGGATATACACATGGATTTTACCTGATGTTATGCCTAGGAATCAGATAGATTATATTTGTGGAAAGAACCGCTGGAGAAGCTATGAAGACTAGGGCGAGTGCTGATTGTGAAACAGCTCACCAACTACTCATATGCAAGTTTCAGCTGAAGCTAAGGAAAGTGACACTAAGTCCATGGAACCAAAATATGACCTTGAGTCTATCCCACCTGAATTTCAGAACCATCTAAGTAACAGGTTTGAGGCCTTGAACACTAATGAATGAAGACTAGATGAGTTATGGGAAAACACCAAGAATATCATCCAGGAATAGTGCAAAAGGTCATTGCAAAGACAGAGGAGGAAGAAAAGACCAAAATGGATGTCAGAAGAGACTCTGAATATTGCGCTGGAGAGCAGAGAAGCCAAAGCAGCGGGAAGAATTCAAGATACTAAAGAGCTGAACAGAAGATTTCAAAAGGCAGCACGGGAAGACAAAGTAAAATATTACAATGAAAATGTGCAAACTGGAGTCAGAAAATTGAAGGGGCTGAACTCGCTCAGCATTTCTTAAGCTCAAGGAACTGAAGAAGAAATGCAAGTCTCGAGTTGCAATACTTAAAGGATGATTTGGGCAAAATACTAAATGATCCTGTAAGTATTAATATGGAATTTCTATGTTCAGCTTTTTTAGGAAGAGTCAAACTGCCTTCCAGAGTTGTTGTACCATTCTGCAATCCCATGAACATCCTCTTCAACATATATTACTTGCTATCCTGCTGAACTTTGCCACTGTTACTGGAGTAGATTGTGATTCATTGTGGTTTTTATTTGCAGCTTTCTTATTTCCAGTAATTTGGAGCATTTCTTCATGTCTGTTGGCCATTCAAATATCTTCCTCTGTGAAAATTCTTTCCATGTCTTTTGTCCATTTTGTAACTGAGTTATCAGTCTTTTTCTTGTGGAGACCCATGAGTACTCTGTAAACTTTTCTTATGAGACTTTTGCCTGAGCTGGCATCGCCAAATGTTTGTTCTCAGTTGGAAGGTTTTCTTTTCACTCTGTCAGAAAAGTTTTTGTTGTAGACAGGGATTTAATCTATAGAAGGTCCCATTCAACAATTTTATCTTTTTTCAGATTGTACATTTCTGGCTGTGTTTAACAGTCTCGTTACACTGTAGACTAGGCCTTCTAAGCTTGATCTCAGTTTTTCTCTGATGAACTTTATGGTTTTAGGCTTACTTAAGGGCTCTGATCCACTTTGAGTTGATTTTTGTGTAAGATGTTAGATGTGGATCCCGTTTCAACTTTCTGCAGTTGGCAGTCCAGTTTTGTCAGCAACATTTGTTAAACAGATTATCATTTCCCTATTTGACAGGTGTTATTTCCTTGTAGAATATCAGTTGACTATTCTTCATGATAAGTGTAATAATAATTTTGTAACTCAGTTCATTCTCTTGCATATTCATTTGACTACACACACACACACACACACACACACACACACACACACACACACACACATATTTATTGTAGGAAATGTTAGACTTGCAGGTTGTCCTAGGGAAAATAAAACAATTTCAAGATACTGGTGAATTTGCAACAAGACACAATAATTAAAAATATAGTATGGTGGCATGCTGAAAAGCATTTTGTTGTTTTTTTCCATGTTCAGAATAAAAGACTTCAGTTAAATGTACAAACTATAAGTTATTTGTATTTTAGTTAAAGCATGAATAATAATATTTATGTATTCTCTTTTATTTATATAATTGTTATATTGAAA
>NW_006399883.1:1278446-1279068 GCF_000299155.1 Elephantulus edwardii
GTGGGGAAAAGGGTGCAACAATGAATGAATGGAATTCCAAAATCTCTGTAGATGTTCATTGAAATGAAAAATAAACAACCTAAATTAATAAAAAAAAATAATAATGTATGACAGAATTCAAAATTGGAAATAAGGGAAAAAAAGATGAGTAGTTGGAAAACATGGTCTTGGTGACCGAAATAAAGCTAGAGGTAGAATAATAAAATTTTGTACTAGCAATGATTTATCAACTGCAATTATTCTTTATAAGAGATAAAAATGACTGCTATACACATAGACCTCATCTGATAGTTAACACAGGAATAAGATTTACTACATCTGTAGAGAGAATCATTGCACAAGCTCAATATTAGCTGTGAAAACTAAGCTAGGTGCTGATTGTGGAACACATCATCAACTACTCATATGCAAGTTCAAATGGAAACTTAAGAAATGAAATCAAAAACACAAGAATCAAATTTTGACTTTAAGTTTATCCCACATGAATTTAAAAACCATCCAAAGAACACATTTGAGGCCTTAAACACAAATGACAAAGACCAGATGGGTTGTGGGAGAATATCAAGAATGGAATTCATCAAGAAAGCAAAAGGTCAGAGGAATGCAAAGATAGAGGAAAAAG
>NW_006399883.1:1279168-1288398 GCF_000299155.1 Elephantulus edwardii
ATAATTATTATGAAATCCAAGTAAAATCTTGTTAAAGATTATTAAAAAGTAGCTAAAATAGTACAATGGCAGAGAAATGCCCAACATACAAGCTGTATATCAAGGAGGCCATGGTACCAGGGAGAGATAAAATAAGGAGATGAATAGAAGATTTCAAAGGGCAGCATGAGAAGACAAAACAAAGTTCATAATGAAATGTGCAAAGAACTGGAGTCCGAACATCAAAAGGGCCAAACTTGCTCAGCATTTCTCAAGCTGAAGAAACTAAAGAATAAATTCAAGGCTTTAGTCGCAATACTTAAGGATGCTAAGGGTGGAATGTTGAATGATCCAGGAAATATTACAAGAAGATGGAAGGAGTATACAGAGTGACTGTACCAAAAAGAATTAGCTGACACAGATGAATTTCAAGAAATAGCATACGATCAAGAGACAATGGTGATGAAGGAGGAAGTTCAGGCTGCTCTGAAGGGCAGGGCAAGAAAATAAAGCTCCCAAAATTGATGGAATACCAATTGACATATTTCAACACAAAGATACTGCCCTGGACGTCCTCACCAGGTTGTGCCAAGAAATCTGGAGGATAACTACCTGGCCAACTGGAAGAGGTCCATATTTATTCCCATTCCAAAAAAAGGACCAGACATAGTGTGGAAATTACCATACAATATCATTCATATCACACCCAAACAAAATCCTCCTGAAGATTATCCAGAAATGATTGGAACAATATATTGACATAGAACTACTACTAGAAACACAAGTTGGGTTTATAAGAGGCTCTGGCACTGAAGACATTATAGCCAATGTCAGATGGATCTTGGCAGAAAGCAGAGTACCAGAGGGATATCCATTTGTGTTTCATTGACTTTGCAAAGGTGTTTGACTGTGTGGATCACAACAAATTGTGCTTAACCTTGAGGAGAATGGGAATCCCAGAACACTAATCAATAACACATAATCAATGCTATGTGAAACCTAAGCAGTCGTTAGAATAGAGCAGGGAAACATTACATAGCTCAAAATCAGGAAGGAAGTGTGTTAGAGATGCACCCTGTCTCCATACTTTTTTATATATGCAGAAGAGATCATTCAGAAGACTGGGCTTTATGAGAAGGAACGTGGTATCAGGAATATAGGAAGATTTATTGACGACCTACATTATGCAGATTATACAACCTTGTTTACTGAAAGCAAGGCAAAACTGAAGTAGTGCTTGATACAGAGGGTCAAGGACTGTATTCCTCAATATGGATTGAAGCTCAATATCAAGACGACAAAGATTCTCACTTGGCAGCACTATGATGAATGGAGAAAAGATTAAGGTTGTTAAAAGTTACAGCTTACTCAGCTTCACAATCAACAATCTTTGCACCAGCAGTCAGGAAATCAAAAGATGAATTGCATTAGGTAAATCTTGTCAGGGACCTTTCCAGAGTACTGAGAAGCAACAATATCAGTCTAGAGACTAAGGTGCAACTCATCCAATCCATGGTCTTCCCAATTACTGGTTGTGCATCAGAGATCTGGATAATGACTAAGAATGATAGAACAAGAGTTGATGCCTTTGAGTTGTGGTGCTGGAGAAGAGTCTTGAACATATCATGGATTGCCAAGAAAGTATATAGGTCTGTCTTAGAGAAGGTGAAATTGTATTTTTCCTTGGAGGCTAGAATTTTGAAGCTCCATATAACATACTTTGGGTATATGGCCAGGAGGGACAAATCCTTGGAGAAGGATATCATGTTAGAAGGGTGGAAGGACAGCACAGGAGAGGAAGACACTGGATGAGATGGATGCAGTGGGGGTAAGTGTGTTGAGTTAGTGAGACTGGCTTAGGACAGGTAAGACTTCAGAGTTATTGTACACTGGGTCACTATGGGTACAGGCAAATCAATGGCATATAACAACAACAGCAACAGCAACAAAAACATATCAGATGGATCTTGACTAAAAGCAGAGAGTATAGGAAAGATGTATACTTGTGCTTTATTGACTATGTAAATTTGTTTTACTCTGTGGATTATAACACGTTATGGCTGACATTGAGAAGAATGGGAATCCCAGAAAATTAATTTTGCTCATGTGAATTCTATACTTATCAGGAAGCTATTGTGTGAACACAACGAGGGCACTGTGCATGGTTTAAAACCAGGAAAGATGTTCATCAGGATATATCCTTTCTCTGTTACCTGGACTTTATAATGAGAATCAGAGGAAGATTCATCAATAACCTGTATAATACAGATGACACACAACCTTGCTCATCTTGCTCAAAGTGAAGAAGACTTTAAGCACTTATTGCAGGCGATTAAAATATGATACAGAAGATTAAGATTAAGTAAAATATGGCCTTCAATATGGATTACACCTCAACATCAAGAAAACAAAAATTCTTACCATTGGTCAATAAAAATTATCATGAGAGGTTGGAAAAAAATTGAAGCTATCAATGATTTCACCTCACTTGGATCCACAATTCCTTGGTATCAGCAATCAAGAGATTAGGAAATATGCAAATGTGATGTCAAGAACTTCTTCCAAGTACCAGTGAACACATTGTCAGTTTGAAGACTGAAGTGCTTCTAATTCAAATCATGGCCTTCTTAATTGTTTGCTATGCATCTGAAGGCTGTAAAATGACTCATGATAATAATAGAAGAAGAATCAATGCCTCTGAGTTGTGGTGCTAGAGAAAAATGAACATCCCATGGGCTTCCAAGAGTACAAATATGTCTGTCCTGGAGAAAATGAAACCAGCGGTTCCTTGGAGACAGGAATGGTGATACTGTGTCTCATATTTTGCATGTTTTCAGGAAGGGTCACTCCTTGGAGAAGGACCTTATTCTGGGAAAGGTGGAGGCTCAGTGCAGGAGAGGAAGATATTCAATGAGATGTATTGCCATGATAACTCTAACAAGGAGGGTAGTATGTTGGAGATGGTGAAGTCGAATCTTGATAAAGCAAAGTTCAGAGCCCTTGTTCTTAGGGCTACTATGAATTGTAGTTGGCTTGTAAAATAACAAGAGCAATATAACTCCCATAACATAACTCACACATAACAAAAGCAACAAAAGTGTGTGTAAAACGGCAGTTATTTAGGAGCTCATACATGACTTCGATTTCCTTCAAAATGAGATACCAGTTTCCCTTCATATCTTAGGCAGTATCTTAAATCTTCACTGTGCCTTCCCTGAATTTCATATTAAAATGATCAATGAAGTTAGGATGACAAAGAAGGAGCTTACTATGGTTTTTTATTATCTCACTATGTTATAGATAAAAATATTCTATATAACTGAATTGAAAGAGAGAAATAAAAATAGAATAAGCATTTTGGAGGAGTTTTGTTTCACATATAAGATTTAAAGACAACCTTGGAGGACTCAGTATTGGAGAACTAAAAACGAAAGGCAGAATAAGAGCAGAGATAGGGATGGGGGATGTACAGAAGAAGGAGATAATCTCTAATTTTTCCCATTTGCAATTTTTCTTACTCTTTTCTCTAGTGGCAAAATGTTCTTTAAAGCCCCTATGATATCTTTGTTCCTGAGGCTGTAAATTAGAGGGTTCAGCACTGGTGTGATGATTGTGTAAAAGGCAGACACCCTTATGTCTTGCTCAGCAGTGTGGTAGGGGCGGGGGAGCATATAATTATAGATGGATGTGCCAAAAAAGAGCAGTACTACTAGAAGGTGGGAAGAGCATGTAGCAAAGGCCTTCTTGCGACCTTCAGCTGAATTCATCCTGTGGATAAGATGCAGGATAAGAGCATAGGAGGTGGAGATTATAGTTATAGGAATAAGGAGCATAAGAACACAGCACAGGTACATTAGCATCTCATAGAGGGTGGTATCAGAGCAGGAGAGCTTCAGCAATGCAGGAGCCTCACAAAAGAAGTTCAGGATTTTCCTTGAGTGACAATAAGGGAAGCTCATGGTCATAGGAGCAAACACAAGACCATCAAACATGCCCAGGAACCAGCATCCAGATGCAAGTATTTGGCAGAATCTTGGCTTCATAAGCAGTTGATAGTGGAGAGGTCTACATATGGCAGCATATCGATCATAGGCCATGGCAGCCAGAAGAGAAAACTCAGCTCCAGCAAGGGTTAGGTGGGAGAACATCTGAACTCCACATCCTAAGGGAGAAATTGTATTATCTCCTGTGACCTGACTGACAAGCATCTTGGGCACAGTCACACAAATGTACATGAGGTCCATGAGGGAAAGCTGATTGATAAAGAAATACATGGGGGTATGAAGACGAGGCTCCCGGTGAATCAGGACAATAAGAAGGACATTCTCAGTAAGAGCCATCAAGAAAAAGATAAATATTAGAGTATAGAGAGAGACTGCATATTTACTTTTATCAAAAAGTCCAGTAAGGATGAAATATGTGCTTGATGTTTGATTCTCTGAAGTTTTATTTCCTGCATGCATTGCTCAATTTACAGCTTTTACCTGGAAAAGAATTAAGAACAAATGTTTTTAAATATTTCATGAAAATATAATTTTTAATGAATTTACAGTAAAATATATATTTTTGCTATTTTGCCCTAAAATGGGATTAAATTGATATGAAATCATTAATCTCATTGAGGCCACCTTACCTAAAGATTAGAAGTCTTTTGTTGGGTAAATGAGGGAGCTCTAGTGGCCTCGTGGTAAGAAGTTGTGTGGCAATCCCAAAGGCGTGTGGTTTGGGTTCACCAGGTACACTCCAGGAGAAAGATGGGCAATTTTCTTATGTGCGATTAACTGCCTCTGGAAGACCCACTGGAGAGTCAACTATGAGTCAGTTACGACTTGAAGATATATAACAGCAGCAGCAGCAGCAGCAGCTGTATTAACAGATTATCCATTTAAAATCAGTAAATAGTTTACCCTAAGATTAAGAGTTTTATAGGATAGTTTAAAAGGCTAAATTAAATTTATAACATAATATGTGCTAAATTAAGCAACTCATTATTCTCCCACCTACTACTGGACATGGTATAGGTAAGTATAGGAATTCAGTAATGGAATTAATTTATGCAATTGTTATTAACTAATGAGTAGAATTAACATAGTTTAGTTTTCCCCAAAACTAGCAAGTCTAGTGAAATAGCCTTATAATTTCTGTCCATCATATCTCTCTATTAACTCTATTACACTGAGTGGGGGAGGGGGGAATACTATTCCACTCTTTCTCACACAATTGATTTTAAGAAGCAGAACTAACAAAAAATCAATTGTAAAAGGAGAGCTTGGCCATATGAGAATAGCAACTTAGCACAGCAGGAGAGAGGCTGATAGAGAAGTAGTATATAGTTTGTTCATTCTTGTTTCCAAAGGAACATTTTAAGTCATTGATTTTAAGAGTTAGGTAACAAGATGATTTTGTTCGGTAACAAGAAGAGCACTTCAGACATTTACTGATGAAACTTAAGGGCTATGTGTTTCAATATGGATTATCCTTCAACATACAGAAAACAAAAGTCAATATTACTAAATGGAGAAAAGATTGAAGTTGTAAAATATTTCCATATATTTGTATCTACAATAGGTATCCGCAGAAGCAGCAGCCAAGAAATGAAAAACCTTGGTCATATCTGGTGCAAAAGACTCCTTTAGAGTGCTAACTTTACAGGCTCAATCCATGATATTTTCAGCCTTTTCACATGCATCTGGAAGTTGAAAAATGAATATGGAAAGCCAAATAATAGATGCTTTTCAATTGCACTGTTGGTGAAAAAGAGTGTGTACACTATGGACTACCAAACCAATATGTGTTGGTAGATGTGCAACCAAAATGTACATTACATAGTACAATGTCTCTTGTTCACTTGATATATTTTCAGAGGGATCAGTCAAAAAAGAAAAAAAGAGGGTAGAGGGTCAGAAAAGAAGAGTAAATCTTCAGAGAGATTAATTGATGCAATGACTACAGCATTATTCTAAAGCACAGTAATGATTGTGAAGATGGTACAGGACAAGGCAGTGTCTTCAATATGGATTGGAGCTCAATATCAAGAAGAAAAAAATTCTCACTGCAGGGACAATTGGCAGCACCATGATAGATGGAGAAGTGATTGAGGTTGTTAACGGTTATGCCTTGCTCAGCTCCACAATCAACATTCTTGGCACCAGCAGTCAGGAAATCAGAAGACGATTTGCATTGGAAAAATCTGCTCTCGGGTACCTCTCCAGAGTACTGAAAAGCAATAAAGAACCTCATTCTCAGAAGGGTGGAGGGACAGCACAGGAGAGGAAGACCCCAGATGAGATAAACTGATACAGTAACTGGGCCAATGGAGGATGGTGTGTCAGAATTAGAGATACTGGCTTAGGACAGGGCACGGTTCAGAGCTGCTGTACACAGGATCGCTATGGGTCATAGGGAACTTGATGGCACATAACAACAACTCTAAGGATTACCATGGTTGTACTTCCTCCAACAAACTTGCTTTTTTTTTTTTTTAAATAGTCTATGAAGTATTCTGGCACAGTTCAAAATCTTTGATTTCTTTCAGATGAATGAGAGAAAATTAAAATAACCATGGATTGTTCTGGCACATCTTCATATTTAAAGTGATAACCTTGCTCATTAGCATTTGGGAGAGGTCCCTGAGAACAGATTTCCCGAGACAACACATATTTTAGTTTCTCCGTTACTACTACCATGGATATTGATTGTATCCAAGTAAATTAAAACAATTGAAAACTTCAATCTTTTCTCCATCTATCCCAATGTTGCCTCTTTTTTTTTTGTCCAGTGGTGAGAATATTTTTCTTGATATTAAGATATAATCCATATTCAAGGCTGTAGTCCTTAATTTCCTGAAGCAAGCATTTCAAGTCTTCCTCACATTAAGAAAGCAAAGTTGTGTCTTCTACATAATGTAGATTGTTGATGTCTCATTCTGATCATGATGCCACATTCTTCATCACAAATTCTAGCTTCTTGAATGATTTTTCTCAACTTACATGTTGAATAGGTATGGAGAAATTATACAACCCTGATACACACTTTTCCTGATTTTAAATCACATGATGTTCCTTTGCTCTGTTCAGGCAACAGCTTCTTAATTTATACATAGGTTTCCCATGAGCACAATTATGTGTTCTGGGATTCCCATTTTTCTGGATGTATAGATATGTTTTTGTTGTTGTTGTTATAAGGTGTCACTGAGTCAAATATGACAAATAACGACCCTATGAACAACAGATAGGAACCCTGATCTATCCTGTGCCATCCTCATACTTCCTAACACTCTAGAGGCTAACGTCCCTTGTGGCAGTCACTGTGTCAACTCACCTGATTGAAGGTCTTCTTCTCTTTTGCCAACTCTCAACCTTTCTAAGCATGATCAGAATAAGACTTACAGTTTAATTTTTGACATATATGATTTCATTTTTAAAGTCTTGTTTATTTTCTTCAGTTCTGTAGGTCAGAGAAATATTGATTGTGCTCCTCTCTTTTTGTTTTCTTAACCCTAGGTTCTTGCACAGTTTTTCATAATTCTTACACATTTCTTATAGAGATAGTATTTGAAATATTTTGTTATGTTACTTTATGTCACTATTTCTCATGCCACTGCTAGTCTGTGCATAAGAACAAGTTCCAGAGTCTTTCCTGATATTCATAGTGGCATCTTTCTTCTGTCCTCTTTTTTTAATGAAATTTCAATTTTTCACATATGGTAACCTTGATACTATTCCAAATTATCTCAGTCTTTAATCATTAGTGTTCATTATTGAAAATATACATGGATGTCAAATATCAATGCCATTAAGATTTTTGCTGCTATTTGAAAAGCAAAAAATGATTTTAGTAGAGAGGAAATGATAAATGTTTTATATTTTTTTCAGTTTTAAAAGATTTTATATCAAATGTTCAGATGATTTTGAATCAAAGCATAATAACAAGATTAAAAACAAATAAGATTATGAAGAATGTAAAAAATAGAGTTTGAATTCAGAATTTAAAATCCCATTTTATTCTGCTTACATATTCTACTCTTAAATGCTACCTACCTTGTTTAATGAATGTTTAATATCAATGTATGAAGAATCAAATGTCTTTGAATTGTGTTGTCAAAGAGCATTGAATATACCATGGAGTGTCAAAAGCACAAACAAATCTTGGAGAAGTACAATAAAGGTACATACTACAGGGTATGTTATAGGAAAGGGTATCCTTGGGAAAGGACATAAAGCTTGAAAAATTAGTGGATCAGTGAAGGAGAAGAAAAATATCTTCAATGAGATACTACAATAATGGACTTAAGTGTGCAATTGTTCATGGAGGTAGCAAAAGTTACATCTGGTGTATATGGAATTTGTTACAAGCTGAAGTCAATTCTATGGCACCTGCTAACAATAGCATCTAGCTTAAAACCATGTGTCTTATACTTGTGGCTTTTAGTAGTCATAATAGCGGTATTAAATCTCTAGGATAGAAATTACATTTATAGTTTATATTCTTTTACTTATGCTGATTGAAATATTAAAAAATTCGTTGTAGTTGTTGTTGTTGTTCTTATGTGTCGTCTAGTCCTTTGCGACTCATAGCGACCCTATGCACAACAGCCCCAAACCCTGCTCCATCCTGCACCAACCGCACTGCCTCTGACACCCCCATCCCGATTACCCCAGTCACCGAATCAATCCATCTCATAGAGGGTCTTTCCCTCCTGCGCTGTCCCTCCACACTCCCAAGCATGATGTCCCTCTCCAAGGACCCGTCCCTCCTGGCAACATGTCCAAAGTATGTCAGACGAAGCCCCAGAATCCTTGCCTCCAAGGAGTAGCTTGGTTTAATCCTCTCCAAGATGAATTTGTTTGTTTGCCTGGCAGTCCATAGTACATTCAGTACTCTTCTCTAGCACCACAGCTCAAAAGCATCCACTCTCCTTCTGTCCTTTCTGGTCATCGTCCAACTCTCTGATGCATAACAAGTGATTGCAAAGATCATGGCCTGTATCAGACACACCTTAGTCTCCAGAGAGACACTGCTGCTCTATTAGAGGGGTCCCTAATAGAAAACTTTCCCATCGTGATACGCTTTTGGATTTCCTGACTGCTGGTGCCAAGAGTGTTGACTGTGGAGCCGGGCAAACTGAAGCTGGGAACAATCTCAATCTCTTCGCCATCCATCCTGACGCTGCCAATTGATCCAGTGGTGAGAATCTTTGTCTTCTTGACATTGAGCCTCAGTCCATACTGAGGGCTGCAGTCCTTGACCCT
>NW_006399883.1:1291835-1300019 GCF_000299155.1 Elephantulus edwardii
ATGTTCATACTTTATGTATGTATATTATACTTAAATATAGAGGTTTATTAAGTTAAATTATAGCAGTAAATATAATTAAATCTATGGCAAGAAACTATGCTGCAATCCCAAAGGCACATGGCTCAAATCCACCAGCTGCTCCGTGGGAGAAGGATTGACAATTTCCTCATGTTTCTAAAAACCCATTAAAGGATCAGGTATAAGTCAGTTCTAATTTGATGCTACACAACAATAATATAACATGTGAAACCAAAGGCCAACAAAATACTTCATTATCCTCTGTCTCTGGAAAAGCAGAGATCCCATTCAGCCCTGTAACACGTACAGTCAAGGCAAGAAAGAAATACTTAATTTTGTGCAAAGAGTTGCTGAGATGGTCAAGGACTAGAGACTTTAGAATGGATTGAAGCTCAGTCGAGTAAACAAAGATTCTTACCATTGGGCCAATTGGTACCTTTATGATGGTTGAAGAAGGGATTGAGATTGTTGATAACTTCAGTTTCCTTGGTTCTACAATCAATAATATTCTTGGCACCAGCAGTTAGGCCATCAAAAGACATATTTTATTGGAGTATCCTGTCAGGAACCTCTTTAGAGTACTGAAGAACAATGATATCAGTCTGGAGACTAAAATGCACCTGATCTAGGCCATGGTCTTTGCAATTACTTGTTATACATCAGAGAGTTGTACAATAACCAAGGAAGGATGATAGAAGGAGGGTCTATGCCTTTGAGTTGTAGTGCTGGAGTGTTGAATATACCGTGGACTTACAGGAGAACAAACAAGTCTGTCTTGAAGAAGATGAAACCAGGCTGCTCCCTTTAGACAAGAATTTTGATGCTCCGTCTCACATACTTTGGGCATGTGGCCATGAGCGACCAGTCTTTGGAAAGGGACATTATGCTTGAAAAGGTGAACGGACAGTGCAGTAGAGAAAGACTCAGGATGAGATGGATTGATTCAGTGACTGGAATAATGAGATTAGATCTGTCGGAGGTGATGAGATTGACTCAGGTTGGGGCAGATTTCAGAGCTGGTGTACACAGTGTCTCTATGAGTTGCAGAACACTCGATGACACATAACAACCTGATTATTTAGTCTGGTTTGCCACGCATTGAATCTTCAACCATGTGTTCCTATTTACTTTCCTTTTTTACTTAATTTTATGTATTTGTATATTTTCAGAGACAGTAAATCACACTTTTCTCCATGTCATGCAAATATAGTATGACAAAATATATTCTAAAAAATTATACTTTTGTAAAGTCTGAAACATATACCTTTCTTTCTTTCAATGTTCTGATCCTCAAGACTTCTGAAGTCTGAATATTGGTTATTTTGAAGAGTGTTGAATATACCATAGGTTGCTAGGAGAACAAACAGGTTTGACCTGGAGAGGGTGAAGCTGGAATGCTCCTTGAAGGTGAGGATTCTGAAGCTTCCTCTGACATACTTTGGGCATGTTGCAAGGGGGACTGGTCCTTGGAGAGGAACGTCATACTTGGGAAAATGGAGGGACAGCGCAAGAAAGGAAGATCCTCGGTGAGATGGATCAATTGAGAGATTGGGGTAGTGGGAGTAGGTGTGTCAGAGACAGTGAGATTGGCACAGTATAGAGCAGGGTTTAGGGCTCTTGTACACAGGGTCATTGTAAATTGCAAGTGACTCAATGGCACATAACAACAACAAATTTAATTAAAGGTAATTTTCAAATTTTTAGCTTTTTCTTGTTGTTGTTATGTTCCATCGAGTTGCTTGCGACTCATAGCAACCATATGTACAACAGCCCTAAACTCTGCTCTGTCCTGTGCCAATCTCACAGTCCCTGATACACCCATCCCGATTACCCCAGTCACTGAACCAATCCACCTCATGGAGGGCTTTCTCCTTCTGGCTGTCCCTCCACCCTACCAAGCATGATGTCCTTCTCCAAGGACCGGTCCATTCTTAAAACATGTCCAGAATATGTTAGACGGAGCCTCAGAATCCTTGCCTCCAAGGAGTGGCCCCGTTTGACCCTTTCCAGGATGAAATTGTTTGTTTTCCTA
Organism: Elephantulus edwardii; assembly: GCF_000299155.1. Lineage (NCBI taxonomy): Eukaryota > Metazoa > Chordata > Mammalia > Macroscelidea > Macroscelididae > Elephantulus > Elephantulus edwardii. Next base: position 1,293,886 of record NW_006399883.1, read on the forward strand.
ATAGTCCATGGTACCCTTAACACTCTTCTCCAGCACCACAGCTCAAAGGCATCAATTCTCCTTCTATCCTCTTTTGCCATTGTCCAACTCTCCTAATGCATAACAAGTGATAGCAAAGACCATGGCCTGTATCAGACGCCCCTTAGTCTCCATAGAGACACCACTGCTCTTCAGTACTTTGGAGAGTTCCTTAACAGCAGACTTTCTCATGGTAATACGTCTTTTCATTTCCTGGCTACTGGTGCCGAGAGTGTTGACTGTGGAGCCAAGCAAACTAAACCTGTGAATAATCTCAATCTCTTCACCATCCATCCTGATGCTGCCGATTGGTCCAGTGGTGAGAATCTTTGTCTTCTTGACATTGAGCCTCAATCCATATTGGAGGCTGTATTTTTAGCTTATGCTAATAAAAATTTCAATTTTCCTGTTTACATTCTGTTGTTGTGTACCTTTGAATAGGACTCAAGTCATAGCTGAAATTCTAGTGCATTTTCAGAGAGGATTAATTTCACAGGATATTGCCCAACTTTTTAGGGGAATAACTTGTGAATTCCATTGGTTTGCCTTTGAGTAGGCAGCACAGCTGCTTGCCTCTAAGACACCAGAGCTCCCTAGTTTATATTAGTAAATATGTTTCATACTTACTGTTTTAATGTGGAGTTTCCACTTCCAATGATCCTTGTCAAACTTATTTTTAGTTTATGTGATTCATTTCCATTCAAAATCCACATTAAACATAAAATTAGGTTTACTTTTTTGAGGCTAGTTGTTATTATCTTTTTTTATGTCACTATTGTATTTTTTGAAAACTGTATAGTTGTTTTACTGAAATTAGAAAACAATAGATTGTAAACTACTTTAGAAGCAAGAGTAATTTTTCCTTTTAATAGACAGTTTTTCCACTAAAGTTAAGTTACTGAGATGGAAAGAAAAGAGTTGAAGAAATAATAATGCTTCACTATCTGGTGAAAATTTAAAAAAAAAACAAATTTAAAGCAACATATGCAGGACAGAACTTCCCTCTATAGCCCAATCAAGAGACTGTCAGGAATTCTAAAAGACAATTGTGTGGTTTTAATGGAATCTGACTTGGCTCAAGAATCTTTTAGAAGAATGAAAGAGGATTTGAAATGCTGACTTGAAGAAAATAATAGTTTACTGTTATATTGTTTACTGTTTTCCTACATTATTAGACAATTTATATGAACTTGGCAACAAATTAGTATATTTCTTTGTTTCACACATCATCTTTTTCATGAACAGCAGATTACATGTCACTGAAGACGTGTTAAATTAATTGGTTTTGTTAGGTGCAATCGAATTGAGTAAAACTCCTAACAGCCCTATGAGCAACAGATCTGAACCCTGTTTTATACTGTATCATCTTCACATGCTTGAGTCCATTGGTGCAATCACTATGCCAATCCACCTGGTCAAAGGTCTTCCTTTATTTTGCTATCTTCTTCATCTTCCTAAGCATGACTTCCCTTTCCAGTGAGTATCCTCTCCTAGCAATATTCCCAAAGTATATGAGATGAACTTTTATGATCTTTGCCTCCAAGGAGCACTTTGAATGCACCTTCTCCAAGACATTCCTGTTTGTTCCTTTGGCAATTCATGGGATATTCAGTACATCACTCCAACACCATAGTCCAAAGGTATCAAGTATTCTTTTTTTCTTTTTTTTCATCCTTATTTATTGTCCAGCTCTCAGATGCATAGCAAGTGATTGAGAAGACCATGGCTTTAATCAGTCACACCTTGATTCTAAAATTAATATTGTTGTTGTTGATTGCCTTTGAGTTGAGCACAACTCATAATGACCCTATGAACAAAAGGCCTGAAAGCCTTCTACAACTATCAACATTTATCAAAGTTCATAGAGTTTCCAGAGGTATGTTGTTTAGGAAGTGGATGTTCCTCAATAATTTGAGGAGGTCCCTGACTTCAGACTTTCCCAGTGCAATAACATCTCCTGATCTACTGACTGTTGGTACCTAGTTTACTGATTGTTGATCCAAGTAAGATGAACTTGTTGAAAGTTTTAATTTTTCTCCATCTATCATGACTGTCTATAGGCCCAATACAAAGAATTTTTGTTTTCTTGACATAGAGATACAATCCAGTCTAGTTGTATTTAAAGAAAGAAGTATATTTAAATTCTATAAAATTAGCCACAATCAAATGCAGATTCTTGTAAAATTACTTTTTAAAAATATAATTAACAAATTGAGCAAATATTACTACATGAAAGGTTCTATAATTACTACTTGAAACAATACAATTATATAACATGTTTTCTTTAGTTTTTAATACCTGATATGGTGCAAAATCCCAGCCTCTTCTTATATTTTTTTTCTGTTTTGATATTCTTTCTATGATTTAAATTATAAATACAAGGCCACTTGAGTATCTAAAAAAACTGAGGGTATTAATACAAAATTGTCAATGGAAGGATGAAATAATAGCTGAGTTTAGAAAGATGGCCTACTTTCTATATTGTTGCTTATTTGGGGCAAAGGAGATAAATCTCACAAAGTTATCACATAATATAGGGGTATAACCCAGGATCTAAGATTGAGTGGAGAATAGCGCTCCCAATAAGATGTTGGCTATAACTTGTTTATACTGAGAACACCACAGGGACCATGGGTCCCACTCTGCCAATTAGAATTTGAATGATTCAATGGAGATTTATGGTTATTATACCATGAACATTCCCTGTGTAGTGTGAGGATAGGGAGTTTCTTAACTATTTGATTTGATCTACCTATTCAAGCTATCCATAACAGAATTATAATGAACTATGTGCATATATGTCTATAATTGGATTGGGGCTTAACATCAAGAAGACAAAGATCCTCACCACTGCAACAATTGGCAGAACCATGACAGATGGAGAAGAAAATGAGATTGTTAACAGTTACAGCTTGCTTGGCTCCACAATCAACTTTCTTAACACAAACAGTCATGAATTCAAAAGACTAATTTCACTGGGAAAATCTTTCAAGAACCTTTCCAGAGTGCTGAAAAGCAAAAATGTCACCCTAGAGACTAAGGTGTACCTAATCCAAGTCAGGTCTATGCAATTACTTGTTATGTTTCAGAGAGCTGGACAATGACTAAGGATGACATAAAAAAATAGATACCTTTGAGTTGTGGTGCTGGAGAAGAGTCTTGAACATACCATGGACTGCCAAGAAAACAAATAAGTCTGTCTTAGAGAGGGTGAAACCATGTTTCTTCTTGGAGGCTATAATTGTGTAGCTTCATCTCACGTGATCAAGAGAGATCCAGCCTTGGAGAAGGACATCATTCTTGGAAGGATAGAGGGACAGTGCAGGAGAGGAAGACCCTGGATGAGATGGATTGAACAACTGGGGCAATGGATATTGTTGTGTTGGAACTAGTGAGACTGGCTCAGTAGAGGGCAGGGTTCATATCTGCTGTACATAATGTCACTATGGGTCACAGATGACTTAATTGCACATATATTTATAACTAAATGTATTGAGTATTTTTTGAAAAAGATGTATACATCTGATGTTCAACTAGCTGATAGTGTCTTCTCAATGTTGTTGTTGTTGTTATGTGCCATCGAGTCACTTGCGACTCATAACAACCTTATGTACAGGAGCCCTAAATGCTGCTCTATCCTGTTCCAACCCCTCCATCTCAAACACACTCATTCCCACCACCCCAGTCACAGAATCTATCCATCTCATAGAGGGTCTTCTCTCCTGCACTGTCCCTCCACTCTCCCAAACATGATGTCCCTCTCCAACCTCTCCAAGGACCAGTCCCTCCTTGCAATATGCCCAAAGTATGTCAGACAAAGCTTCAGAATCCTTGACTCCAAGGAGCATTCTGGCTACATCCTCTCCAGGACAAACCTGTTTGTTCTCCTAGCAGCTCATGGTATATTCAACACTCTTCTCCAGCACCACAGATCAAAGGCATCAATTTTTTTTCTACCATCCCTATTCACTGTCCTACTCACCGATGCACAGCACATAGTTGCAAAGACTATAGTCTGGATCAGCCTGACGTCGTTGCACTTCAGTACTCTTGAGAGGTTCCTCACAGCTGACTTTCCCAATGCAATTCATCTCTTGAATTCCTGGCTGCTGTTACCAAGAGTGTTGACTGTGGGGCCAAGTAAACTAAAACTGTTAACTATCTCAATCTCTTCACTATCCATACTCATGCTGCCAATTGGCCCAGTGGTGAAAATCTTTGTTTTCTTGATGTTGAGCTTCAATACACATTGAAGGCTGCAGTCCTTGACCTTCTGCAGCAAGCGGTTCAGGTCTTCCTCAGTTTCAGCAAACAGGGTTCTGTCATCTGCATAACACAGGCTGTTGATGACTCTTCCACCAGTCCAAATGCCACATTCCTCTTAGTACAGGCCAGCGTCTCAGATGATCTGTTCTGCATACAGATTGAAAAGGTATGGGGACAAAATACACCCCTGATGGATCCCCTTCTTGATGTAGTGTCTCCTTGCTCTGTTCTGACAACTGCCTCTTGGTCTAAATATAGGTTTCACATCAAATGTTCTGGGATTCCCATTCTTCTCAGAGTCATCGATAGCTTGTTGTGATCCAGACAGTTAAAAGCCTTTGCATTAAAAAAAAGCCTTTCCATAACCAATGAAGACAGATAGACATAATATTCTCAATAAAAATTAATAAAAAATCAACAAAATGGAAAAATTTATTATTAATTTTTCCTGAGAATTTATTCTGTATTATATAGGGACACTATTCTGATTATAGGTGGTGGCGGTTGTTGTGTACCATCCAGTTGGAACTGACCCATTGCTGATCCTCAGACAAGTTTTCAGAGGCAGTTAATCCCACGGAGGAGATTACCCATTCTTCTCCCTCAGAGCAGTTTAAGATTCAGAGTTCATGCCTTCAGGATTGCAGCACAGCTTCTTGCTGAAGGAAGAATGAAAAATATCATTAACTAAACTTAACAATGTCTAATTTTCCTCCATTCATACTCCCACATTTCATGTTCTAATCACTAATATTTGCTTACAATTGTTTCTCCACTTTTGTATTTCCCAATGTGTATCTGCTAGTTTAATGGAAGTGTGATTTATTATACATACGGTTTTCAAAAGCCTGCTATTTTGGAAGTGAAAGGTCATTCCTTCTTCCTAGTCTATCTTACTTTGGATGCTTAGCTTTAGAACAATATCTGACAGACAAGCATTCTATCTAAAGGAGAAGATAAAATATCTTTTCCTATTACACAGCTAACCGATTTAGTCATGGGTCCTTTTATCATGGGTGCCATGGTCCCATTCCCCCCACAAATGCCCCCACCAACATCCTACTCCATTCTTTTTCCTTGTTCCGACAGCATCTCCCTCTCCACTTCCATCAGCCAACATGATATGATGTCTCAGATCTCTAGTCACTTTGGTTCACTCATTATCACTACACTAACAAGTGAAGTCGGTGTATTCGGTAGATATTCAGAGTGACTGAGCAGATCCTCAGAGTTAGTGGTCAGAGGCTCCTGGGGACAGGGGTGACCTGGGGTTGGGAGGCTCAGCTCAGGGGTGGAAGAGGCATAGGCAGAGGGGCCCAGGGCTGGTTCCTGGTTCTGGTCCAGGAGGCCCATGACAGGGGTCATTTATGTGAATGTAGGAAAATTAGACATTGTAAAGAAAGAAAGAAAGGGAATCCATAAATATTGACATACTGGTCATTGGTGAACTGAGATGGATTGGCTTGAGACATTTTGAATCAGATAAGTATATGATCTACTATGCTGGAAATGGAAATTAAAAGGTGAGAAAAACAGGGTCATAAAAAACAGTTATAAAAGACCATTTCTAGATCTATTAGAAATAAAATGTTGTAAGCGACAGGATAATATCTATGTACATAAAAAGAAGACTAATTAACACCACTATCATACAAATATATACACCAACAACCACAGCCAAAAAGGAGAAAGTGGATTTTACCAACTTTTGCAGACAGAAATCTACTGAGCATACAACAAAGATGCATTAATAACAAGGAACTCATGCAATATTATTCAAAATGGGTGACCCTGGAGGACATTATGCTGAGTGAGGTATCTCAGTCACAAAGGGACAAATGCTATATGGT
>NW_006399883.1:1301834-1341279 GCF_000299155.1 Elephantulus edwardii
CCTTGCTATTGTGAACAAAGCTGCAATAAACATGGGTGTGCATATATCTGCTTGGATGTCAGCTATGGTCTCTTCAGGGTATATTCCCAGTAGTGGAAAGAGACTCTGAATATTGCACTAGATCATTTAGAAGCCAAAGCAAAGGTAAGAAGTTAAACAATGAACTTGTGAAACATTACACAACATGGGGAACCCTTGAGGACATCATGCCAAGTGAAATATCGCTGTCACAAAAGGACAAACACTGCATATCACCCCTGTTATAAAGCAGGTCTGACATGGAGGTTTGGATCGAGAATAGGATAAGAGTGGATAAATGATGACCATTCCATTGGAACAGATGAAGTAAAGAACTGTTTACAATGAATATATGATAAGGCATTACACGTCCAATATCACCCCAGATTAAGCGTTGCATCATTTCATAGAGCAATGAGGTGTGGGGATCGGGGAGGTAAGTAATAGTACAATAGTGAATAAATATTTTTTAAAAAGTAAACTGGGGGAGGGGAAAAGGATGGAGGAGGTAAAATGTGCAACAATGAATGAATGAAAATTTGACTTCTTTGTAAACATTTGTTAAAATCACAAAAAGAAAATGTAAAAAAACCTAAGGTGATGAACAGATGATTTCAAAGGACAGCTCAGGAAGACAAAGCAAAATATCATAATGAAATGTGCAAAAAGAATTGATTGTATGTCAGAGAATTAAAAGGGACAAACTTGCTCTGCATTTCTTAAGCTGGTGGAACTGAAGAACAAATTTAAGCCTCGAGTTTCAATATTTAAAAATTACTTGGGAAGAATATTGAAAGATCCAGGATGCATCAAAAGAAGATGGAAGGGGTACAAAGAGTCACTATATCAAAAATAATTGGCTGACACAGAAGAATTTCATGAAACAGCATATGGTCAAAAGACGATGGTGATGAAGAAGGAAGTTTAAGCTGCTCTCAAGGAATTGGTAAAAAACAAGGCCCCACAAATTGATGGAATATCAATTGGCATATTTCAGCAAATAGATAATTCCCTGGATGTGCTTACCAAGTTATGCCACGAAATCTGGAGGACAGCTGGCCGGTTGGCTGGAAGAGATCCATATTCATTCCCATTCCAAAAATGGTAACCAACACAGTGTGGAAATTATCAATCAATATTACTAATATTGCTTACAAGCTAATTGTTGCTGAAGATTATTAAAAAATGGACCACTATATCAACAGAAAACTACCACAATTACAGGCTGGGTTTAGGAGAGGCTGCAGTACTAGGGATATCACTGCCAATGTCAGGTGGATCTTGACTGAAAGCAGAGAGTACCAGAAGAATGTCTATTTGTGCTTCATTGATTACGCAAAGGAATTTGTCTGTGTGGATCACAACAAGTTGTGGCTGATCTTGAAAAGCAGAAAATTCCAGAACACTTGCTATACTTGGACCAGGAGGTAGTTGTCAGGACAGAGCAAGGAAACACTATATGGTTCAAAAGCAGGAAAAGGGTGTGTCACGGATGCATCCTGTTTCTGTACTTTTCAATCTATATGTGAAATAGGTCATTTGGGAAGCTGGGCTTTATGAGGAGGAATGTGATATCAGAATTCGAGGAAGCTCTATCAGCAACCTGAGTTATGTAGATTACACAAATTTGCTCACTAAATCTGAGGAGGACTTGAAGCATCTGCTAAAGAAAGTCAAAGACTGTAGTCTTCAATATGGATTGAAGCTCAACATCAAGAAAACAAAGATTCTCACCACAAGGACAATTGGCAGCACCATTATATATCAAGAAGAGATTGAGGGGTTTACAATTACAGCTTGCTCAACTCCATAATCAACTCTCTTAATACCAGCAGTCAGGGAATCAAAAGATGAATTCTGCTGTCAGGGATCTCTCCAGAGTGCTGAAATGCAAAGATTCAGTCTAGAGTCTACGGTGTGCCTGATCCATGCCATGGTCTTCACAATTATTTTCTATTAATCAGAGAGGTGGACAATGAATAAGGATGACAGAAGAAGAATTTATGCCTTTCAGTTGTGGTGTGGAGAAGAGTATTGAGCACTACCGAGAAAACAGGTCTGTTCTGGATAGGGTGAAACCAATTTCCTCTATAGAGGCAAGAATTTTGAAGTTCTGTCTGACATACTTTAGGCATCTCCTGGCAGGAGAGACCATTCCTTGGACAATAATATCATGCTTGGAAGGATGGAGGAACAACACAAGAGAGAAAGACCTTGGATGAGATGTCTTGACACAAGACTACTAAAGCAGGTATGTTGGAAACAGTGAGAATGTTTCAGGTTAGGACAGGCAGGGTTCAGAGCTATTGTCCTTAGGGTCGCTGTGAGTTAAAGAAGACTTGATGGAACATAACAACAATCTTAACTTGCTTGATTGAACCTGGGTGACTTTTTGTTTACTGAGATCAGCTGATACCAGTAGCTCTGTTGTTACTGTTAGCTATAGAGTGGGAACCAATCGGTAGCAGACCCTTGGGGAGGTTTTCAGAGGTAGTAAATCACCTGGCCTGGGAGAGCAGGTATGACTACAAAAATGTTAGCCTTCAATACACTTGCAGCTATAGTAAATTTGAAATTTAAATAGATTTAAATATATCTCTTTAATTAAACCTGTAAGTACTGCTTTCCATGATCTCTTTAAGCCAAAAGGAAAACAACTTTAACTAGGCTGGAAAGCCAATCAACAACTCTGGGTGGAAAGAACAGTATAGGAACACTACTCAGGCAAGTTCAATTTTCACTCAAATACCTTCAGGTTTCTGAATACGAAAATTCCTTAAAATCAAAGTAAGATATTTGTTCTTAAGTTTGTTTTATTTTGATATCTTTTTCCTACCAATCATGATTCTTTTAGAATCTTTAATCAATTAAGGGGTGCTTGGGCATCGTATAAGTGTTTTCTAATTACAGGCATCATTTACTTTCTGTGGGAGTTCTGATGGCTTGGTGGTAAGGAGTTACACTGCCAACCCAAAGAGGTGGTTCAAATCCACCAGCTGCTTCATGGAAGAAAGATAACCAATTTTCTCATGCCTGAAAACCCTCTGGAGGATCCACTAGAAGTTGATTTGATTATACATAACAATTACAACATTCAGTGTAAAAGATTCATTTTGGTTCCTTAACTTCTCTTCATTTTCCCTCCAGTTGGGAGAAAACTTTTTTACTTCAGTGGTCACACAGTAACTTGTAAGATCCCAAACACCAGACAGATTAATAGTTTAATAAGAATATAAGAATGAAGAAAGCCAATGATCTGATTTTGCTAATTAATGAATCCTAACTACATACAAAATAATTACAACAGAATATTATAGGAAAATATAATGGAAGCATTTGCAATATACATTACATCTGTAACAAGAGGTATTGTTAAAACTACAGTGTTACTGTAAATTAGAATCAGCTCAGTGACAATGGGTAAAACTCTGAGTATATTGATATACTTCCACTTAGCTATCATATAGCTATATGAACACTGGTTGCATAGTCCATAAGGAATTACATTGTTACCTCAAAGACATCACTTGTATATTGGTGTGAATCCAACAGAGGCTAGGTAAGGGGGGCAATGGGAAAAATTCTTTAGTGTGATTACAACCTGCAAAAACCCATTAGAGGGCCAGCTATGAGTTGGTTCCAATTGCAAAACAATGTTTCCTTAGGTTTTTTTTTTAATTTGTTCCTTTATAAAACAAAAGCCCCCAAACCCCACCCCCCAAAAAAAAACACCACCTTTCACTTGGAACATAGTGTGTCAACCAAAAGATCATCATATAAATCTACTGTTTGCTCTTTGAAAGAAGCATGTAAGTCTCTGCCTAGTAAGATCTCAAATTCGGAAACGTCTTGGATGGTCACTATGAGTCTCTAGGGCTCAATAGCACTGATGTAGATTGCCATATCTTTCTCCTTTGGAATGATTGGTAGATTCCATCCATTGATATTTTGACATTACAGCCAAGTGCTTAGTCACTGCACCAGCAAGTTTCTTTAAATTATTATTGCAGTAAACTAATTTTAAAGCTACTTTAACACAGTTTTAATTTTGCTTTTGTTAGATGTTTTCTAGTCAATTAACCTTATGAATAACAAATAGAGACCTTATCCCTTCCTGTGTGATTGCCACAATACCTACCATGGTCCAGCCCATTACAACAGTCACTGTGCTAATCCATGTCATTGAGAATTGTCTTCTCTTTCATTGACTCTCTACTTCTCTAACAATAAAGTTATTTTTCTGAATACTGGCACATATGACAACGTACTCAAAGAATAGAGGCAGAGTCTCGCTATTCTAGCTTCCAAAGAGCATTCTGGTTGCAATTGCTTCAAGATTACTTATAGATTAAGGCAATTTCATTAATTGAGAGTACCATGTCTGTTAGAGTAGTCAATTAATGTGTCTTTTGTCAATGAACACTGAGTTAATAGCATATTTGTCAAGTTTTGATGTACTTCAGTGATAGTATGTCTCATACTTTTCATTTTCCTTTTTGATAATTAATTAGGTATGGTCTGTTCATCTTTCTCCCATGCAGTGAGTGGTAGGTTCAAGGCACCAATGTTTTAGTTATCAACTGTCTTAGTTATCTAGTACAGATACCACAATGGAAACTAGATGACTTCTACAAACAAAATATTCACTTTAGGAGTTTTTATTAGAGTTTTTTAGTTTTTAGTGTTTATTAGAGTTTAGGAGGTTAGAAGTCCAAATTAATAGTGCCAGCTTTAGATTAAGGTATTTTTCTCTGTATATTAGTTATGGAGGAAAATTCCTGTTTCCTTTAACATACATAGGTGAGATGTCCTTGGATATGCTCATGTGTCTTGACCTTCTTGTGCCAAGGAACTTCCATGTGTGAAGACTTGGTCTGAATAGATGTTCTCCACTTATAGCAGTTATTTCTTGATGGTTTAGAATTATCTGGCTTTTGGCTTGCTTTCTTTTTCTTTTCTTGACAGTGCGATAAAAGGAACTATAAAACATACCCTACAAAAACTCCTGTTACATATATAGGACTTGAACTGTGACAGGATTAAGTGATGTTTCATTCCATTCTTGATCCTTTTAAAATTATTTGGTTAATAATGAAATATCATTATACAAATTCCACATTATATAATTACACACATGTATTAGGGGACACAATTCAATCTAGGAGAACAACTCAACACCTTATACACTATAACCACTTTCCTCTATTTTTCTGAACTGTTATTAGCACTCAGAAGTATATATTATTTTTTTTAACTTAAAATAAATATATTTTACCCCATTTAATTTTATCTCTATTGCTCAATTTCTACTTCCCATATTATTCAAGATGTTTTGAAGAGTTAATGATAATTTTCAATTCATTTCAATTTGATTTTCTATTAACTTATTTATGCATTCAGTCCCACCCCCCCACCATCAAAACCCAAGATGTTTTTATTACAAACTGTCATAAATTCTATTTTTATAAGAAAATAAACCTATCCATGTCCTGAAGGTTAATCTGTTTATCAGTTCATGCTAATTTCTTTTTAAAACTCTGAGGGAGAGTCTGTCTTACACTTCTATCTTAGCTTCTAATAATGACCAGCTACCCTTGACAGTTCTCTGTGTATGACAATCTCTTCCTGCAGCGTTTACAGTATATCAAAACTCTCTGGGGAATGAGTTATGAGGTGAATCCAACTCTGTGGTACATAATGCACATAATCTTTGTCTCTGTTTTCACAATGCAGTTTTCTCTGTGTCTGAGATTTTCTTCTTTTTAAAAGCACATCACTCAGCTTGGATTAGAGGATACATTACTCTATTTGAATATACATTAACTGTTAGCATCTTCTAGAACTTTATTTCCAAGTCAGGTCAGATTCAGAGGCACCAGGGTTCTGGAATTTAGTATTTATTTTGGCAAACACAATTCAAAACATATAATGCTGTTCTTGTAAAAAGAAAGTGTCATCTATGTAATATCTAAAGTTCCATTCTTGGTCTCATCCATCCCATTTTCACTTATTTTACTTGGAATGAATATAGAATCTTTTCTTAGTTTTCTCTTGTAATCATCAGTTATTAAATTACCTCTGGAAATTTATTTTCTCTTTTCAACCTTATTAAGATGAGGGCTACCCCAGAATTAAATTTGTTCTTTTTTCTTTATCAAGTAACCCTGAATAAACTCATATATTCTCTTTGCTTTTATGCCATTAATATGACATTGAATCTCAAGTTTATTTACTACATCAGATTTCCCTTTTGGATTCTATCTTTATATATCTCTAACTTCGTTTAGGAAGTTCTGCCACTAAGTCAAAGGCCATGCCTATGTCATGTTTGAATCCATCAATGACCCTGTAGAAGAAAGATGAACAATCTCCTTTATAGCAGTTTATAGCTGCAGAAACCCACTGGAGAATCAATTATGAGTTGGTAATGAATGAGTGACTAAGTGATTTGATTTCTAGAGTTGGGTGTAAAACAAACACCAAACTTCCAACTCTGATTTCTATATTCAAACTACCAAACACATATTCCCAACTCAGCTTGTATGATAGCAACTCCATCCTCTCTGTTAGACCTATACCTCTTCTGTATGTATTGTTGCAACTATTGGTATTTGTTGTTAGACGGTATAAAGTTGAACATGACTCACAGTGACACTATGAACAACCAAAATGAACACTGTCCTATCCAGTGCCATCCTCACAATTTCTGACACATTCAATCCCAATGTCACAATTACCACATAATAAATTCAATTCTAAATAGACATTTTATCTTTCACTAAAATAATCAGAAAAATCCCCATTCCACTTGGAGATTTCAGAATAATCTTAAAAAAAAATAAAAATATGATCCATTCCATTCACCTTTATTTTGCTTTTCATTTTCTTTTTAATTATTATTATTCATTTTAATGAAAATTTACAGAGATTTTGGATTTCCATTCATTTATTGTTGCACTTTTCATCCTGCTCATCCCTCCCCTCTAGTTCATTCTTCTCTTTGAAAAGTAAAAAGTCTTACATTGTTATACAATCCCTCCGCCCAAGTCCACTCCACTATGTACCCTCCATTCACCTTTTTTAAGACTTCATTTTATACCACTATCATCCTTGAAAAATCCACCATTTTCTACTGACTACTTTGCTATATACTAAGTCTACAAGAAATGTCACACTATAAGTCATTTGTCACAACAATCCCTTTGCCTACAATGCTCTCCATGTAGACATCTACATAGCCATCCTCTTTGTCACCTTTTTCTCTGAAAAGAGATAATCCCATCTGGAAAGTAAACGGTTTCTAAATTACAATATGCTCAGAACTTAAAAAAAATTTTAATTTGATTATTCAATGTTTTCAAAGAACTTATAATTTTTTTATATATTATAAAATTCAGCTTTTCAGCATTTCTGGATAAAATGGCATTTCCCTATGTCAAAGATCACCTACATTTTATCCTTCATTACACCCAAAATAATTTTAAATAATCCTTTTCACTTAGTATAAAGAATAAATAATTCAATCCACTAGCTACCCTGTGGGAGAAAGACAGACAATCTCTCCTTGAGCAACTTGTTTTCAACAACTAGCTGTTGTTCTGTACCTTGAGTCATAAAAGACCTTGACCCTCTGGCAGATTTTCAGAGTCAGCTAATTGCACAGGAAGAGATTATCCACCTTTTTTTCTGCAAAGCAGCTGGTGGATTTGAACTGTGTACCTCTGGGGTTGCAGCACAGCTCCTTTCCCCTAGGCCATGAGTGATCCTCATTCTCATAAAATGTACTGCCTCTGAAATCCTAAAAGAGCTATGGGTCAGTTCCAACTCAACCGTATACAACAATCTACATAAATTTAATACATTCTCTCTGAATTTGAAAATATTGCTTTTCCCCTTTTTTTGTGATTTGTATAAAGAAATGACGATAATATGTATTTGAAGAAAAAGTATAAGTGGACAAAAATTATAAGAATGTTGTATTTTGTGAAAATAGAAACAACTAGACTAGAAAAGAGAATTATGGAAGAAACTGGAGTGTTAAAAAATGAACAAAGTGATTTGTAGGATTAAAAGCTATACAGAGATCTTAATTAGACATTTTCCCCAGACTTTCAATTTATTTTCATTATCTCTAGATATTTAGTAAGTGAAAAAGCGAAAATATTTGCTTTTAAAATATTTTTTCAGAGCAGTCTTCATTTCTTTGTTTCTTAGACTATAAATAATAGGATTTAGAGTTGGAGGCACAATGGTATATAACACAGAAACCAGTAAGTCTGAAATAGAGGGAATACTTGCAGATGGTCTCAAATAGGCCACTGCAGCAGAACTGAGGAAAAAAGTCACAACAACCAGGTGAGGAACACAGGTGGTGAAGGCTTTGGACTGACCTACAGTATTTGGCATCTTCAGCACAGTAGAGAAAATGTGAATATAGGAAAGGACAATGGAGACAAAACAGACAAAGCTCAGTGATGATGTGAAAGCAACAGCCCCAACTTCAGCAAAGTACTTCTCTGAACAAGAGAGTTTAAGTAACTGAGGGATCTCACAGAAAAATTGATGAACCACATTGGAAGCTTTGAGGGGCAAAGAGAATGTGGTGGCTGTGTGGAGAATTCCAGAAACTCCACCACTGAACCATGAATAAATGGCCATCTTCACACAGGTACATGGATTCATGATGATTTCATAATGCAGAGGGTGACAGATGGCAATAAAGCGGTCATAGGACATCACTGTGAGCAAAGCCATTTCAGTACAGGCTAAGAAAACAACAAAGAAAACTTGAAGCATGCATCCCAAGAGAGAAATGGAGTTACTGCTGGTCCAGATGTCTGTAATGGCATTGGGGAGAGTAACAGAGATATAGCAGAGATCTAAGAAAGACAATTGTTTAAGGAAGAAGTACATTGGAGTATGAAGATGTTGGTCAAAGATAGAAAGCATAATTATTAGGAGATTGCCAATAATGGACACTAGAAAAATTAGAAAAAATATCATACCAGTTAGGATCTGCTGCCACCAAACTTCAGAAAATTTCATGAGTTGGAATGTCATGAAAAATGTATTATTTGACACTTCATAACTAGGATAGAAAAAGAAAGTCACTTTTATAGAAAGATGTATTTAATTACTTTTTATTTATTCTCTAATTTATTCAACTTCTGAAGGATATAATAAAATATCACTATAGTAAAATTGTATTACTAATCAAACTAATGTTTAAACTTCAAATAGTGTTTCTTTGCCAGCTTTTATCCACTTATAACTAACATTTCTAATAGATACTCTCATTTTTAATTGGCTGTTGAATATATGATAACCTGTCAAAAGAATAAACAAATTTTTCTTGGAGACAGTGAAACCAGAGTTCTCCTTATAAACAAAGGTGGTGAAACTTTGTCTTCCATAAGTTGGTCATGTTTTCTGGAGGGGCCAGTGCTTGGAAAAAGACATCATCATTCTTGAAAAGGTACAGAATCAATAGACGAGGGGAAGATTCTCAATGAGGTAGGTTGACACCATGACTACAACCATGGGGTCAAGCATGTCAGAGAGTGTGACAATGATGCAGGATGCGGCAAGTTTCAGATCTTCTATTCATGGTGTTGCTATGAGAGTCATAGTTGACTCAATGGTACCTAACATTAACAAAACACAATATGAATTCATTCTATCAACTGCTACCCATGACCTTCTTAAAGCAATAGAATAATGAAACTTCATCTAGTCAGCAAGGGAAAAATAAGAAATAAGAAGGCTCAGATAGCCAGAAAGCAGTTTGTCATTTTGTTTTCTATGTCATTAAGGTAGATTGGTGACTTCAGTGGCAAGCTTTACCACTGAGCATATATATTCCTATTGTAACACAATTGACTTTTTGGAGTCAGTGAAGATATTGTGTTAATTAGTGAATTCATTGTCATTTTGAAATAAATATAGCATTTCTATGCTGTTTATTTTCTTGGTATTTCATCCTATAAAAAATGATAGTAAAAGCTAGGTAAATAGAAAAGTTCATACATTCACAAACCACTGTTAAATGGCTATGCAATGTGCTAACATGAAGATTGATCCTGAACTCACAACATTTTTAAAAAGAAATGGTTTCTTATTTTTTCCCTAGAGATATTAAGAACCCTTGGAAGATAAACGTAAGTCAAATGTGTCAAAGAAAGGCTATAAGGAATTATCCAAAGAAAAGGTTTCACCATGACCTTATACAGTGATAAAGTGATATGTTTATTTCCCTGTCTACACTTCACCATGATAGAACCCTTCCAAACCTTTCAAAAATGTTGTAAAATTTTTAACTTACATGTTTTGAATCACACACTTATTCATCAGGATGTAGGTTTTAAAAGATCAGACAATTATTAATATGCTTTAAACTTTACCACATCTAACATTTAGTTTTCTTCCATTG
This sequence comes from Elephantulus edwardii, assembly GCF_000299155.1. Taxonomy (NCBI): domain Eukaryota; kingdom Metazoa; phylum Chordata; class Mammalia; order Macroscelidea; family Macroscelididae; genus Elephantulus; species Elephantulus edwardii. The sequence continues at coordinate 1,312,282 of NW_006399883.1, forward strand.
AGTATTTCCAAGATGGCTTTCCCCAATGAAGAATAAAAGAAAATCAAAGAATAAAATGAAATAAATACAGAGAGTAAAAATTAAATGAAATTTGAAGAGGAAAATCTAAAAATCCAACAGAGAATAGTCACATAAGCTAAACTTCTTTTCACTTCATCAAAAGACCCTGCAAACGAAAAATTCAACCTTCATTTATCTTTTTCTGACTTCTAATGTCTGTATCAGGGAATTATCAAGATATTAAATAAGAACAAACATTTCTTTGGAGTTAAATATAAAAAATAAACTTCTTGATACCCAGGAGAGAGACCTGTGGGACACAGGGATGATTAACCCCAGTAGATCATATAAGGAGACAAGAAGAGGTATCATCTACAGCATAATTCTGAATGGTTTTTACCAGAGCAGTTTTACCTATATTTTACAATAGCTAGAATCCAAAATGCATTTTTTAAATTTCCTCTCACATAATCATATTTACCTGGGTCAGCTAGAACTTAGTATTTATAAATAGAAAATGCATGCAAACACACACACACACACACACACACACACACACACACATATAAATTAACATGTTGCATGTTAATGGTCATAGGCTAGATTAAATTGGCTTGGCTACCTTATTTTTTTTTCACCTTAAATAATCATACAAAGAAGAATTTTTAAAGAAATATGACAACAGAACATTTTGTTTTTTAAATGCAGTTCTAGAAGAAAGTCTCTTTGGTCAGAAAATACTAAAAATTAGAGGAGGAAAGACTTTTCTCCTCAAAGTAGAGTCAATTTTTATTATGTGGATGTAGGAAAGCTTTTGAGAATGTAATTTGATGACATAATATGACTCAAAATGAGAATAAAAGTTGCCAGTATCCATTAGTAAACCAAAGCTGGAATGTAAAAAATGTGAATTAAGGAAATTTTTGAAGTCAACAAAAACAAAGATTCACTTACATTGAACATGTTACCAAGAGTAATAAGAACATTGTGCTTGGTAATATAAAAGGTCAGTTAAAAATAGAAAAATCCTCAATGAGATATATTGACAAGTAACTGTAGCAATGGTCAGACATGTCTACTATTGTGAAAATTATTCAGAACTTTGCAATATTTTATTCTAAGCAGGAGTGGTATCTACTTCCTAAACAACATGAGTCTGTAAACTCTATGAACTTTGATAAATTCGATAGTTATAAAAAGGCATCAGGACTTTTGCTCATAGGGACTCTATGAGTCATGGTTGTCTCAAAGAAAATCAACAATAACAATAAAAAAGAGCAGATGAGCTGTGGGAGGATATCAAGAGTATCATCCATAAAGAGTGCAAAAGGTCATTACAAAGACAGAAGAAAAGACCAAAATGGATGTCAGAAGAGACTCTGAATCTTCTACTAAAGCACAGAGAAGCTAAAGCAAAAAGAAGAAATCAAGAAGTTAAGAAGCTGTATAGAAGATTTCAAAGGGCAGCACAGGAAGATGAAGCAAAGTATTATGATGAAATGTGCAAAGAACTGGAGTCTGAAAATCAAAAGGGCCATAACCTCTTGTCATTTTTTAAGCTGAAGGAACTAAAGAAAAAAATTCAAGCCTTGAGTTGCAACATTAAAGGAAAGTTTTGGGTTGTGTTAATTTGTGATGTTGGGTTTTTTTTCCCCTACACAAGTGGATGTCAGCTGGACTTTTGCTCCTTTTGGCCAACAAAGACTGAAGGGTAGAGGCCTGCTGAAGGGTGTGTCTTTAAAAATAGTTTTTTTAAATGAACATTCTTTAAGTGGTATAGCAGTCATATGTCTATTTGTTGTACTGAATAACTTAGAGTTTCTGTGATGCTGAACACTGTGCCATAGTTGTGTCAAATATCTTAATGGTTACCCATCATGGACAGTGTTTGGAGGAGCTTCCAGATTGGTTCAGGTTTGGAAGCAGGAGTGGCATCCACTTGCCAGTTGCCTTTGGAAACTCTAGAAATTATGTTAATTACAGAATAGAGTTCAGGTATTTTAATCATAGGGTCGCTATGAGTTGTATTTGACCTGACAACACTTAACCACTGCTAAATGAGACTGGTGTTGTTATATTTGAAGGAAGATTCTTCTAGTTTGTACATCACTCTTCATCAATTTGCTGTTCTGAGGTAATCTGAGTTTGCTCTGATGCTGAACCTTGTGCCATTGGGGTATCAAATACCATAATGGTTTCCCGATGCAGACAGTGTTTGTTGGAGCTCCCAGTTGTAAAACAAGTTTGGAAGCAGAAGCGATATCCACTTCTTAAACCACATGCCTATTGAAACGCTATGAACTTGGAGAAATGATGATAGCTATGGAAAGGCATTAGGTATTTTGTCCATAGACTCTATGAGTTGCACTTGACTCAATGGCAGTCAACAACAACAACATGGGTAGAGCGCAGATGATACAACCCTGCTTGCTAAAGAGAGGAGGATATGAAGTGCTTATTGCTGAAGGTCAAGGTGATGGAGCCAAAGAACAGCCATTTTGGGAGACAGTCTGCACACAAATGTCCTCTAAGAACCTTTCCAAAAGATAGAGTGTGGGAAGAGACCTTTTCCCTATTTCTGCACGCGGACAAGGAACTTGGAGTCTCTCTTCCTATACAAACACTTCTTTGTTCTCGGCAGTTTTACTAGAAATAGCAAGTTTTAATCAGGAACCGATAGTGCACAGTATGCTATTCATTTTTCTTGCTTATTTGTCAGGAATCCTTGTTCTTATCCTTGAGCTCCTGGGAACAAAGGGTATAAAAGTAAAGCGCCACAGTCACTTGTGGCTGCAGTCATCTTCCCCTTTCTGTGTGTACATGTGCTTATTTATGTGTCTTGTCTCTAATCATTTTCTCCAGGCATTTAAAAAGGTATAATTGCAATATCAAGGACTGCAGCCTTCAATATGGATTGAAGCTCAATCTCAAAAAAACAAAGATTCTCACTACAGGGCCAATTGGCAGAGTCTTGGTAGATGGTGAAGAGATTGAGATTGTTAACAGCTTTAGTTTGCTTGGCTCCACAATCAACACTCTTGGCACCAGCAGACAAGAAATTAAAAGACTAATTGCATTGGGAAGTCTGCTGTCCGAGACCTCTCCAAAGTACTGAAGAGCAATGATATAAGTCTGAAGACTAAGGTGTACCTGATTAAGGCCATAGTCTTTGCAATTACTTGCTATGCATCAGAAAGATGGACAATGAATAGGGATGATAGAAGGAGAATTGATGACTTTGAGCTGTGGTGCTGGAGAAGCATATTGAATATAGCATGGATAGTTAGGAGAACAAACAGGTTCAACTTAGAGAGGGTAAAACCAAACTGCTCCTTGGTGGCAAGGATTCTGAAGCTTCGTCTGCATACTTTGGGCATGTTGTAAGGTGAGACCAGTACTTGGAAAGGGACATCATGCCTGGAAGGGTGGAGAGACAGCACAGAAAAGATGGGCTTATTCAGTGACTGGTGTGTCAGAGTAAGATTGGCAAAAGATAGAGCAAGGTTTAGGGCTGTTGTATATACAGTAACTATGAGTTGCAGACAGCTTGACAACAAACAACAAACATCAAACATGGGAATTATTCAGAAAGTATTAAACAAATATGGAAGGAGTATAGAGAGTTACTATACCAAAGAGAATTGGATGCCAGAAGAATTTAAAGAAACAACATATGATCAAGAGGCAATGATGATAAAGGAGGGAGTTCAGGTTGCTGTGAAGGACTTAATAAAAAATAAAGCCCCCCAAATTGCTGGAATGCCAGTTGACGTATTTTGACACACATGCTGCCCTGGACGTGCTCACCAGGTTGTGCTAAGAAATCTGAAGGACAACTATGCGGCCAACTGACTTGAAGAGATCCATATTTATTTCCATTCCAAAAAAAGATAACCTGAAAGAGTGTGGAAACTATTGTACAATATCACTCATTTCACATGCACGTGAAATCCTGCTGAAGATTATCCAGAAACAACTGGAAAAACATATTAACAGAAATCTACGAGGAACAAAAACTGGGTTTGGAAGAAGTTGTGGCACTAAAGACATTATAGCCAATGTCAGATGGATCTTGGCAGAAAACAAAGAGTACCAGAAGGATATCCATCTGTGTTTCATTGACTTTGCAAGGGCTTTTGACTGTGTGGATCACAACAAATTGTGGTTAACCTTGAGGAGAATGGGAATCCCAGAGTACTTGATTATGCTTATGCAAAACCTATACTTGGACCAGGAAGCAGTCAAAATAGAGTAGGAGAACACTTCATGATTCAAAATCAGGAAGAAAGTGTAGCAGGGATGGATTTTGTCTCTGTACCTTTTCAATCTATATGCAGAACAGATCATTCGGGAGGGTGAGTTTTATGAGGAGGAATGTGGCATCAGGATTGGAGAAAGACACACCAACAACATAAGTTATGTTGATAACACAACCTTTTTGCTTGCTGAAATTGAGGAGGACCTGGAGTATTTGTTGCAGAAGGTCAAGGACTGTAGTCTTCAATATAGATTTTAGCTCAACATCAAGAAAACAAAGGCTCATCATTGGGGCAATTGGCAGCATCATAATGGATAGAGAAGAGATTGAGTTTGTTAACAGTTACAGCTTACTTGGCTCCATGATCAAGACTCTTAATACCAGCAGTCAGGAAATTAAAAGACAAAGTGCATTAAGCAAATTTGCTGTCAGGGACCTTTCCAGAGTACGAAGAAGCAATGACATCATTCTAGAAACTAAGGTGTGCCTGATCCAGGCCATGGTCTTTACTATGCCTCAGAGAGCTGGATAATGGCTAAGGATGATAGAAGAAGAATTGATGGTTTTAATTAACAAAATTTAATAATTAAAAAAAAAAGAATTGATGGTTTTGAGTTGTGGTGCAGGAGAAGAGTCTTGAAAATACCATGGACCACCAAGAAAACGAATAGGTTTGTCTTGGAGAGAGTGAAGCCAAGTTTCTCCTTGGAAGCTAAGATTTTGAAATTCTGTCTTACATACAATGGGCATGTCTCTAGGAGGGACCTATCCTTGGAGAAGCACATCATGCTTGGAAGGGTGGAGGGAAAGTGCAGGAGATGAAGACATCAGAAGAGATGGATTAATACAGTCACTAGGGTAATAGGGGGTAGGTGTGCAGGGGTCAGTGAGACTGACCCAGGACAGGGCAGGCTTCAGAGCTATCTTATATAGTCACTATGAGTTGCAGGTGACTCGACAGTATACTACAATTGTAACAACAAACATAGTGTAGCATATGACTTGTAGCTAACTTGGTAGAACATAGGAACAACAACAACAAAAACCAATAAATATTACTTTGCATTTCTCCTTAAAAAAGGACTTGTAAAAAAATCTATTAAATAACACAGTCAATGATAAAAGACTGAATATCTTTCCCTTCTAAGGTAATGCATTGAAAGTTGAACATGACTAAAGAACACCTACAAAGAATTCTTTGTATTATTTTTATTGTTGTCTTGGCTAAGGACATTGACTATATAAGAATGGCACAAAGCAGAATAAAGTTTATATCTTTTGTTCAAAGGGTTGCTATGAGTCATATTTGCCTAGAAGGAACCTAAAAACAACAAGGTTGTGAATATTATCACCACTTTTATTCATCATTATAGTGGAAGTTTTAGCCAGGAAATTAAGTTGGAAAAAATGAGGGGGTGGGAAGACACTGAGAGTAGAAAGAAAAAAAAAAATCAACTGTATTCACAGAAAGCATGATCCTGTATGTAGAATATCACAAAGTCTACAAATATAGTGAAATTAATAAATTCAGCAAGCTTGCACATTAATAGTCAATAAAATCCCTAAATTAGAGTACAGGACATGATGGCAAAGTGAGTAGATATTAACATTTACTTTTCCAGCAACAACTCAATGAAAAACAAAGTAAGTACGGACAAATAAAGTAATCTCAGAACTCTTGATAACACATTAACTGTTGAGGGGTTGAAAAGAGTCTAGAAATGAAGGGTAAGAGAGGTAGGGATAATTCAGAAGCTGGGAGAATTTACCTGTTAACATATAAGTGCTCTTGTTCTTGACTTCCTTTCCAAAATGGGACTGAACATACCACAAATAGAGAAGAGAACCACAAAGAACACAACTGCTTGGGAAATTACAGACTATTTTTAAATGAGGCAGTGAGAAGTGAAGGGAGACTCGTGTACAGCCAGATTGTTACGGAAACTTGCCAACTGATGATAGACCAGAAATAAGAGTGGGAGGAAATACAAGAGCAACATGGAAGAGTAATCTTTTGAACAGACAGGTGAGAAATAGTTGGGAAATATAATTGGAAAAATAGAGGGAAATAATTGGCTCCTTTACAGCAGCAGGATATTGTGGTGAGCCTATGTAGGAACATCTGCCAAGAAGAACACAGAAAATCTCCCACATTTGCTAAATGAAAGTCAACTTTCACTATTTATGTCTGTCTGTGACAAGCTATCCACCCTGAATACATGCATACATATTGAATTTAAGAAATCAAACATCCAGAAGTACAGAAAAAGTACTGAATAAGGATAAAGGTATCTACTAGTAGCTCTCATCAGAAGGAACTATTGCTACTTGGTTGACCGACTTAAAGTTATAGTGTGCGGTAAGCTGATCCGTGGGTTTCAAGGCACTATATCTATACAAGGCACACTCCTACACTTTCTTATGTGCTGTGACTGCTGTTGGAGGCATAACTCCGCCAGAAAACACTCTCAAAAAATCAGATCTCAATTTTTTTTAAAAACCAATTAGTACAAGATAAAAATAGTAAAACACACAAAAAATATAAGAAGGACAAGGAAAAAATATGGAAAAAAATAGAATTTCTCATATGGAAGTCAGAATAGCTGAAAAATATTGAGATCTAAGACTATGATTTTAAGTATGTTTAAACAAGGAAAATAATGCACACATTTAAGATATAAAGAAAGGGAATGGGTAAAAATAAGAATATAGGATTCAATGAAGTAATTTAACATTAAAACTATTTTAATTCCAGATCATAATGGCAATAACTGGCTTCTTTGAAACAATGCATTGAAGGATGTTGTTGTGTTGCTAGGTGCTATGGAATTGATTCTAACTCACTGCAATCCATACAACAAATTGGAAACTTTATCTTATCTTGTGCCATCCTCACAATCCCCACTATACTTAAGCCCATTATTGCTGCTTCTGTATCAATTTATCTCTTTGAAGATCTTAACTTCCTTTTCTGGCAAGGATGTAAGCTTAAAGGTGTGTCTGATACAAGTCATGGCCTTTTCAGTTACTGCTATATGTGTGAGAGGTAGATAATGAATAAAGATAATAAAAAAAAGAATTGATGCCTTTGAATTATGGTGATGGAAAAGAGTATTAAATATTCCATGGTATCTTCCGAACAAACAAACAAATATGTCTTAGAGAAAATTCAGCCTCTTTAGAGGAAAGGATGGTGAAATGTCATTTCACAGGCTCCGGGTATATTGTTATTGTAACACCATGTTAGAGGTCAATCCTTGGAAAAAGACATCACATTTGAAAAGGTGGAAGGCCAGTGGAGAAAGGGAAGACCATTAACAAGATGGATTGACTTAGTCACTGTAATAATGGGCTCTAGTGAGGCAGAGATGATAAAGATGCCACAGGACAGGGTATGGTTCAGATCTGACATTCATACTGTTGCTATGAGTCATACTCAACTTGACAGCACCTAACAACAAACAACAATGACTTTTTTCCTCTTAGATAGTATTTATTTATTTTTACTAATTTTAATGAACATTTACAGAGGCTTTGGATTTTTGTTCATTCATAATTGCATTTTCCTAACTGCCCACCCCTCCCCCCAATTCGCTCTTCTCTTTGAAAGTAAAAGAAAAAGCCTTTCATTGTTATACAATCCCTCCCCCCAAGTCTACTCCACTGTGCAGCCTTCATTCTGGAATCCTGTAATGACAATAATACCCAATCTTACATCTCTTTTAAACAGTTCTCTCTCTCAGCTGTTTCAATGCAGTATAAATTATTTGTTCCCTCTTTCTCTGTCTCCCCAACAATGACTTTTCTAAGAATTATTTTCTTCTTCAGGGACAAATCTTACTGCCCCTTAAGGAGCACTTATCCCAAGACAAATTTTTCTGAAGATTAGATATATAGATATGCATGTTGGTAGGGAGAAATGGTAGCTTAGTAGTAAGAAATTTTGCTGCCAACCAAAATGCATGCAGTTCAAATCCACCAGCTGCTTTACAGGAGAAAGATGGGCATTGTCCTCTTGTGCAATTTACTGCCTCTGAATCTGGCTGGAGGGTCAGTTATGGGTCAATTCCAACTCCACCAACACAAAAACAATGAATGTTAATAGGGAGTTGTTCTACTAACCAAAATACCATTCTTTGTTGGTTTTACTCCACCAGCAGCTCTCAGAAAGAAAGATGGTCACTCTCCATATGTGCTATTTACAGTTTAAGAAATCCCCTAGAGCTATATGCTAGTTCTGACTCAACAGCAATAAATTTAAGTTTTAGGGTTTGGGTTTTTTTGTATGCATATAATTATACATATACATTGTGCTTCATTCAGATACATAGTGGGGTCTTTTTGTGTGTGTGTTTCACACTCTTCTCTTTGACATTAGTTTTAATACAATCATTCCCATATATTATGTTTTATAAAATTAATCACCATTGGACTATGCCCACCGTTACCCTGTCTTTTCAGGTCCCCGCCAGATCTTCCCTATATCCTTTCCCCTCTTCCTCCATCTCTTACATTGTGTGACCCTATGATTCCTCCCCTCCCCATCCTCACCCCTCTGCTTCCACTTCTTTCTCCCTTGGACTACCAAGGACCTTCTACTAATTATTCTTCTTTTTAAAAATTTTTTCCTTGTGAGACTGTGTTGGTTCACTCAGTATAATGCTGTCCAGTCTCTCTCTCCCAAGTTATGTAGTATTTTTAAAAATCATTGCTCCTGGGGGCTCCATTGTGTGAATGTATCACAATTTATCAATCCATTCATTTGGGGTTGGACATTGGGCTGTTTTCATGTTCTTGTGATGGTGAATAACTCTGCTATGAACATTTCTGTACAAATCTCCATTAATGTCTCTGTTCTCATTTCCTTGGAGTATACTCCAACTAGTGGAATAGCTAGGCCATATGGAGTTTCTATGTTCAGCTTGTTTAGGAAACACCAAATTGCCTTCCAGAGAGGCTGTACCATTTTGCAATCCCAGCAACTGTGTATAAGAGTTCCTATCTCTGCACATCCTCTCCAGTATTGATTGTTTGCTATATACTTCCTAAACAGCATGCCTCTGGAAACTCTGCGAACTTTGATAAAAGGCGATTGTTGTGGAAGGGCTTCAGGCCTTTTGTTCATTGGGTAGCTATGAGTCATGTTCAACTTGATGGCAATCAACAACAACAAAAACAATATCCTATAAAACTTTATCACTGGTACTGGGGTGAGGTGGTATCTCATTGTGATTTTGATTTGGATTTCTCTTTTATTATAAGACAGAATTTATTGTTAGATAATAATTTGATTTTTTGAAATACAGGGCACTAAAAGAATATATTCTAAACTCCCATAAAATAAATTATTGAGTGAGTAAGGTTAAAAAAATAACCAATAAAAACCTCCCTCCAGCACTTCTGGCTTCACATGCAACTGAAGAAGCCGCTGCTGTTTTCTACCTGACATATGCAAAGATACAGAAAAAAATGGCCTAATTTTGAATGCCAAAATTAACAGCCAACAGATTCCCAGTAATATTCAAGGTATAACTAACTGCTAAGACCTGGTAATAGTATGCTTGAGAGTCATCACTCAACAAAAGACACTGTGCTTTAGGTAAGAGTTTAAGGAGCAAATTAGTTTCCCATTCAATAGTTTATCTATAACTTGTTTCTTGTCATTGTTTGCATTTCTTGCAAGGTATCAGCACTATCTTCATTTCCACTTCAGGTTCTTATTCCCTTTCATTCAAATTTTCTATCTCTTCCTACCTTTTAAAAAAAAATTATAATGAGACTTAGGGTTTCCAGTCATTCATTGTTGCACTTTTCTCCCCCCTCCAATTCACTCTTCTCTTTGAAAAGAAGAAGTCTTTCATTGTTATGCAATCCTTTCCCCTAAGTCCACTCCACTAGGCAACCTTCACTCTGGACTTCTGTAATGACAAGAATATCCATTCATATGTCCCTTTTATACAGTTTTCTTCCTCATCTGTTTCAATGCAATATACATCAGTCCTCCCCTCTTTTCTGTTTTCCCTCAACCCAGATGTCAGTCCCATTTTACAACAGTGGCACTATGCCATATTTGTCCTTTTGTGACTGAGATATTTCACTCAGCATAATGTCCTCCAGGGTCATTCATTTTGCGCAATACTTCATGAGTTCCTTGTTTTTCAATGATGCATAATATTCCATTGTGTGAATATATCAGAGCTTCTGTAACCATTTGTTTATTGATGGGCACTTGGGTTGTTTCCAACTCTTTGCTATTGTGAACAAAGCTGCAATAAACATGGGTGAGCATATATCTGCTTGGGTGACAGTTTTGGTTTCTTTAGGGTAAATTCCCAGTAGTGGAATTGCTGGGTCAAATGGCACAGGATATGAACAGACAGTTCACCAAAGAAGACATTTAGATGGCAAATAAACACATGAAGAAATATTCAAAATCCCAAGCTCTAGGTGAGATACAAATGAAACCAAACTATGAGATATCATCTCACCTCAGTAAGAATAGCAAAATTTAACAAACAGCAAACAAATGCTGGTGAGGTTGTGGAGAAACTAAAACCCTTATTCATTCTTGGTGGGAGTATAAAATGGTGCAACCACTATGGAAGGCATTATGACACTTTCTCAAAAAGTAGCAAATAGAAATATCATTTGACACAGTGATTCCACTCTTCCTACCTTTTACAACTTTGCTTTTCAGCAAATGTTGGAATGACTTCAGTTCCAGGTCTGATGAGTGTTTTATAGGCCATGGACCTGTGAAACCTTTAGTTTCTATCAGACTGATAAGTCAGGTCTTATGGTAAATTTGATATCTTAATCCATGTGTTTCTCCCTTTGTCCAGAATACTCTATTGTGATCCCCATCAGATTGGTCAGTAATTATAGCCAGTGACCATCTATGTCTTCTAGTCTCAGGGTCATGTGGGCCATAGTTCATGTGGACGGTCCACTAGGCCTTTGAACCAATTGCTTCCTTCATTCTTTTTTTTCTTAACAAGATTTTTATTTTATGTTGGTTTACATACAAAGTTTGTATACATTGTTTTACACACTGGGTTTTTCCCATTTTCTTTACTCACCACTCCCTCCACCTATCAAATTGTGCTGCCCTTAGGATTAACCACCCCCCATCTGACCCCACCTCCTGCTTGTCTTCAACCCTTTTGTCTCACTCCTCTCCCCCTTGAATTCTCATACATGTTCTACAATGATGGTCTTATACAATATGTGTTCTTATGGGACTGAGTTAGTTCACTTACCATGATGATCCCCAGTCCTTCTCAAGTTAAGTAGTGATATATTATATCATTGCTCCTGTGCGCAGCATAGTAGTCCATTGTGTGAATGTACTATAATTTCTCAATCCATTCAATTGAAGTTGGACATTTGGGCTATTTCCATGTTCTTGCAATGGTGAATACTGCTGCTATGAAAATTTGTGTACAAGTCTCCGTTTGTGCCTCAGATCTCATTTTCTCAGGCTATATTCCAAGCACCGGAATAGTGAAATAGCTGAGTCATAGGAAATTCCTATGTTCATCTTTCTGAGAATAAACCAAATGGCCTTGCAGAGTGGTTGTATCTTTTTACAATCCCATAAACAGTGTATAAGACATCTTCTCCAAAAGTTATTATTTGGTGTTCTTTTAAACATTGCCACTGCTACTGGAGTGAGATGATATTTTGGTTTTGATTTGCATCTCTCTTATTGCCAGTGATTTTGAGCACTTTTTCATAGGTCTGTTGGCCATGCAAATATCTTCCTCTGTGAAAAGGCTTTTCATGTCTTTTTCTCATTTTGAAATTGTATTATCAGTCTTTATCCTATGGAAGCACTATTGGATTCTATAAACTTTTAATATGTGACCCTTGTCTGAAATAATATTGCCAAATGGTTTCTCCCAGTCAGTAGATTTCCTTTTCACGTTGTTGGAAAAATTTTTGATGCACACAGGGATTTAATCTTCATAATGTCCCGTTCTTCAATTTTATCCTCTCCAGACTGTGCATTTCTGGCTGTATTTGGCAATCTCTTTATACCATAGATTAGGCCATCTAAGCTTGATGCCAGTTTGTCTCTGATTGGCTTTGGGCTTTACTCCCAAGTTTCTGATCCACCTCAAAATCACAAAAAGTGAACAAAAATTAAATAAACAGAAAATGAGAAAGTTTCTAACTCAGAAAAATGAACATGTAAGCCATGATTCTCTTACTTCTCAGGTTCCTTTTTCTTTTCTTAGTTCAGAATTTTTAATTATAATTTTTAACCTGCAATTTCAGCCTTTTTGAATATGACTAGGAATGTTCACTTTTAAGTTTCCTTGTAGTCTTGTCCTTCTCTTCCTCCTCTTGAGATTTTTGAAAAAGTAAGGAAATGTTGATTGAGCTAAGATTTACATGAAGACTAACCTTCTTCCTAAAAGGAAGCTATAGTTCATGAATAAACATGGAAGATTATCTTATTCATAATAAAGAGTTTCCAGGAAAATAAATGCAAAACCTGAAAACAAAGTGTAACATTTTTATTGAGAAATTATATTTTAAGACAGTAATTAAAACATAAAAACATATTCCTAAAAGACAGGCGACACAATGATCAGTCTTAGCCAACCTAGGAGATTTGGTCCTGATTTAACCCTTAGACACAAATGCTTCTTAAGCCAAATTTGTGGAAGCTTAATTAAGACTTCTCTATCTTCTTTGTCCCTTGCTGAAAAAGAACTCTTTAGGGATTGACCTTTATTCGTACATTATTAGAGAAACATGGAGTTATGGAAGACCGTGGAAATATAACATATAGATTGTTTTCTTATTCATTATAATCTAACTTTAGTTAAAATTTCATCTTCTATAGTTGTGAGTCTTAGAAATTGTCCAAATGGAACATTTGGCATAATTATCACAGTTTAAAAAATTAATAAATCAAGTTCTCATCTTCTGGTACAGTTTAGCAGTCATTTGCACAAACTTAATATGTTTATTAAAAGAATTAACACTGATTATATTTTATAATTATCATAATTATAAGTATAAAAAATAAGTTAAATGAACAAATATTTCAGTACTTATCATATTTATGGTGACAACTAGTGACCCAAAAGAGTGTGAAAATTATTGAACAATATCACTGGTATCACATGCAAGCAAAATCCTATTGAAGATAATTGAAAACTACTGGAGAATAACATTGACAGAGAACTACCACAAATACAGTCTGGGACCGTGACATTAAAGACATTATAGCCAATGTTAGGTGTATCTTGACTGAAAGCAGAGTGCCAGAGAAATGTCTATCTGTGTTTTACTGACTATGCAATGACATTTCACTGTGTACATCATTACAAATTGTAGCTAACTTTGAGAAGAATAGGAATTCCAGAACACTTGATTGTGCTCATGGAAAACCTGTACTTGTACTAGGAAGCAGTCATTGAAAATATTGCATGGTTCAAAATCAGTAAAGGAATGTATCAGGACTAAGTCCTATCTCCGTACATTTTCAATCTAAATGAAGAACAGATCATTCAGGAGGCTGGACTATATGAGGAAGAATATGGCATCAGGCATCAGGATTGGAGGAAGACTCATCAACAACTTGTATTAGGTAAATGACAAAACCTTGTTTGCTGAAAGTGAAGAGAACCTGAAGTATTTGCTGCAGAAGGTCAAAGACTAGTCTGCAACATGGATTGAAGCCCAATATCAAGATAACAAAAATTCTCACCACTCACCAATTGGGAGCACCATGATAGATGGAGAAGAGACTAAGATTGTCAATAATTTCAGTTTGCTCATCTCTACAATTAATACTCTTTGCATCAGCAGTCAGAAAATAAAAAGAAGAATTGCATAGGGAAAATCTACTCTCAGGGACCTCTCCAAAGTGCTAAAGAGCAATGATTTCAGTCTGGAGATTAAGGTGCTCCTGAGTCAGTCCACGGTCTTTCCTAATTACTTGCTATCCATCAGAGAGCTGAACAATGACTAAGGATGATAGAAGAAGAACCAATGCCTTTGAGGTTTGGTGCTCGAGAAGAGTATTGAACATACCATGGACAGCCAAGAGAACAAACGGGTCTGTCTTGGGGAAGTTGATACCAGGCTGCTTCTTGGAGACAAGGATTTTGAATCTCTCTTTCACTTAGGGCATGCTGCCAGGAGGGTCAAGTCCGTGAAGAAGGACGTAATTTGTTCTAGGAAGGGTGGAGGGTCAATGCAGGGGAGACAGACCCAGGGTGAGATGGATTAACACAGTAACTGGGGTAATGAGGGTAGGTGTGTTGGAGACGGTAAGACTGGCGCAGGGCAGGGTAGGATTCAGAGCTGTTGTAAATAAGGTCTCTATGAGTGATAGGCGACTTGATAGCACATAACAACATCCACAGCATTGAATACTGAGATACATTTCTGTGAAACAAATATTGTGTATGTTAAAAAAGAAAATAAACTAGTTCAAGTGTGGTAATACAAACCATCAAGATGGATACTAGTATCTAAAATTGCTCTTATTACCTATATTAGTAAGTTTTTGTACTATTTTAAATTTGTGTTTATTTACTACTGTTTTTCTTATACCACAAATTTAATGGTTTATTGTATTGTTGTGGGCTGTTGGAACTGTCCCATAGCCAACCCTCCAGGGAGTTTTCAGACTCAAGAAATCACACAAGAAGAGATAGTCTAGCCTTCTCCCGTGAAGCAGCTGTGAATTTTAACCATGCATCTTTGGGATTGCAGAACAGCTATTTAACACTAGAAGATGTTGTTGTTGTTGTTGTTGCTGTTGTTATGTGCCGTCGAGTCATTTCCGACTCATAGCGACCCTATGCACAGCAGCCCTAAATCCTGCTCTATCCTGTGCCAACCGCACCGCCTCTGACACACCCATCCCGATTACCCCAGTCACCGAATCAATCCATCTCATAGAGTGTCTTCCCCTCCTGCGCTGCCCCTCCACCCTCCCAAGCATGATGTCCCTCTCCAAGGACCTGTCCCTCCTGGCAACATGTCCAAAGTATGTCAGACGAAGCCCCAGAATCCTTGCCTCCAAGGAGTAGCTTGGTTTAATCCTCTCCAAGATAAATCTGTTTGTTTTCCTGGCAGTCCACGGTACATTCAGTACCCTTCTCCAGCACCACAGCTCAAAAGCATCCACTCTCCTTCTGTCCTCCCTAGTCATTGTCCAACTCTCTGGTGCATAACAAGCGATTGCAAAGACCATGGCTTGTATCAGGCGCACCTTAGTCTCCAGAGAGACACTGTTGCTCCTGAGTACTTTAGAGATAGAATTATAAAAAATATGTGTCAGATGTGTTTATTAATTTTGAGGGCTCAAGGGAAAAAATCTTTTTTATATTTCAATCTTAACTATGGTTATTGTTGACAGATTCAGTTTGCTTGATTTGACAATTAACACTCTTGGTACCAGCAGCCATGAAACTAAAAGACAAATTGCATTGGGAAAGACTGTTGTCAGAGACCTCTCCAAGGTACTAAGGAGCGACAATGTCAGTCTGGAGACTAAGGTGTGCCCGATACAGGCCATGGTCTTTGCAATTACTTGCTATGCATCAGAGAGCTGGACAATGACTAGGGATGATACAAGGAGAGTTGATGCCTTTGAGCTGTGGTATTGGAGAAGAGTATTGAATATACCATGGACTGCTAGGACAACAAACAAGTTCATACTGGAGAGGGTGAGACCATGTTGCTTCTTGGGCACAAGGATTCTGAAGGTTCATCTGACACTTTAAACATGTTGCAAGGCAGGATCAGTCCTTGGAGAAGGACACCATGTTTGGAAATGTGGAAGGACAGGTGCAGGAGAGGAAGACCCTCAATGAGATGGATTAATTCAGTTGCTGGGGTAATGGGTGGATGGATTGATTCAGTTGCTGGGGTAATGGGTGGTAGGCAACATGGTATATCCATGTTTCTTAGTCCATTACTACATTCTTTGGATTTTAAAGTGTTCCTTGGTGTGACCTGGAAATATATTTGATGGCCCCAAATAGTATAGTATCTTTTGTTCTAGTCCTTGAATAATATTTTTGGCATTTTATTAAGTTACAGGATATTCAAAGCCCAGTCCAGAGTATCTATTAGCTGTCTGGTGCTATTGGTCCAGTATTGAGTTGCTGACTATGTACAGGGTTTAGCCCCCTGGAAATCTGTCTCATAAATGTCTACAACTCCTGTCTTGTCTTACTTGCTAGTAGAGACAGCAATCTTTATTGGTGGTTTGTGCTTCAGTGGGAAACAATGGAATATGTCTAATATTAGCCCATCTCTGCTGTGCTGCAGCACCCCCATATCCACTCATTTCACAGACCCAAATGATCACCAGAGGGAGTGTAACAACATACACACTGGCCAATTCCAGTCGCCTTCTGATCCTTGGCAAGGGGTTCTTTTGACAGACATAACATGTCCAGTTCTAACATATCCCCTAAACTCCCAGAGTGCTTTCCATAGGTTCATGCCCATACTAATGTCCCTTTAATAGTAGTTTTCCATGGCCCATTCTCCTAACTCTATGGCTAACCCATTAACCACTGCCCTTGAAGCAACAAAAATTCAAACATATAAATTCTTATTATTGCCCAATTTCTCAGTCACAGTTAGGTGAACAGCATGCAGTATAGCCCGTTGTGCTGATCTGTTCTTGCCTGCCTCAATCAGGGTCTTCCTATCTACAGGTCTTAACACTGAAGCTTTCCATATCAAATGTTGTTCATCCACCATGGAACTGCCATCTATAAACTAAACATCCCTCTGCTGAGCAGGAGGAAGTTGTTCATTGAGGAGCGTCCGTGTGACAGTGGACTTTGGCAGCCTCTCTGGCAGTTCGAGGGTAGCATCAGTGGGGAAAGTGGCTCATGGATACAGTGGGTACTCACTGCATTTCCTCAGTTGTTTGTTCCTTTATGGACTCTTTTCATCTTATAACAGAACTATTTTGGGGCCCACCTTCTTAATTAGAGTGTTTCTCTGACAAGACTCTGACATATAGGTATTTCAGGGTTCATAATAATCTTATATCCTGTCATTGATGCTATCTCAAACAATGCCCAGCAGCAGACAAGTAACTGTCTTACAGACAGCATGTATTACAGAGCAGCATAAAAAAAATCCTTGCTCAGAATCCCAATTGCTGCTGCAGGGCAACCTTCTTGGATTTTCTCCACAAGCTCCAATATGCAAAAGCACAAATGTCATATACTTTGAGAATAATATCTGAATATGGATCATAAGGGCCTAGAGGTAAGGACAGTTAGCCTACTATCTGTATTTCAGCTATAGCCTGCTTTTGCTCAGGCCTCAATTCAGAGTTTTCTGTTTTATTTTCCAAGTAACTATATGGATGGGAACTAACAACATTTCAAACTGTGGGATATGAAGCCTCCAAAATTCAAAGAGCTCAATTAAAATTTGAGCCTTCTGTGTAGTCTTGTGATTTAGGTAGTGACAACAACCTTTTTTGACTGTCTGTGGACTGTTATGGGTGACTCCTGCCCAGATCATTCCCGAGAAATTTACTTATTTGAGCAGGGCCCTTGATTTTGGCTGGATTTATTAATAAACCTCTATTGATCATGGGACAGCCACTATTTTGAAGTTATACTTAGTCTTTTGTGTTTTCTTCAATGTTTGATATTAACAGGATCTCTTTAATGTAATGTACAGGATATATTCAATGTAATGTATAATTGCACTCGCTATCTGGACCAAGTCTAAGTCTCTTTTAACTAGGTTATGTTAGGAGGGTGGTTGATTCGAATAACCTGTGGTAATATTGGGAAGATAAGCTGAGATCCTTTCAATATAACAGCACTGTGGCTACTCTTTTTAGAGACTGGCATAGAGATAAAAGCATTTGCAAGATCACTGAGTGCTAGTCTCCTGTGTTGTTGTTATGAGCAGTCAAATAAACTATGACTCCTAGCTCTCTCTGAACCTTGTTCTAGCCTGAGCCAAGTTCATCATCTCCAACACACCTAATACCATTGCTACAGTCACTGAATCAAGCCATATTATCCAGGGTTTTTCTTCTTGTACTGACCCTCCATCCTTCTAACCGTGTTGTCTTCCTCCAGAGACTGGCCCCTCCTGACAATATGCCAAAAGTATGTGAGACAGAACTTCAAAGTCTTTGCCTCTAAGGAGCAATTTGGTTCACCCTCTCCAGGACGGACAGGTCTGTGTTTCTCTTGGTAGTCTATTGTATGTTCAATGCAATACCACAACTCAAAGGCATTGATTTTTTTTTCTGCCCTCTTTAGTCATTATCCAGTTTTCTGATGCATAACAAACAACTGAGGTAATAATGGCCTAGATCAAATTCATCTAAATCTCTAGACTGATGTTACTCTTTCGCACTCTGAAGAGGTCTTTGACAATAGATTTTCCTAATGCAACTTTTTTTTATTTTTCTGATTACTGGTGCCATGAGTGTTGATTGTGGATCCAAGCAAGATGAATTTGTAACAACTTCAATCTTTTCTCCACCTATCATGATGCTGTCTCTTGGTTTGTGAGGAGGAATTTTGTTTTTGTACAGGGGTAACTCATGGTTGCTGTGAAGCGGAACACTGAGACACTGATGTGTCAAATGTGATAATGGTTACCCATGGTGGACAGTGTTTGGTGGAGCTCCCCAATTAAAACAAGCTTGGAAGCAGGCATGGCATCCACTTCTGGAATAGTTGCCTCCAGAAAACCCTATGGACCTGGAGAAAGGACGAAAGGTATACAAGTGCGTAAGTCTTTTGTTTTGAGTCTCCTACAACTAGATGGCAGTTAACAACAAAAACAACAACAACATTGAGATGCAATCTATACTGCAGGCTGCAGTCCTTGATCTTCTGCAGTAAATACTTCACCTCCTCAGTTTTGGTGAGCAAGGTTGTGTCATATGTATAACGTGACCTGTTGATGAGACTTCCTCCAATCCTGATGACACATTCTCCTTCTGATAGTTCAGCCTCCTAAATAATCTATTCAGCAAATAGACTGAAAAAGTATGCAGGAAGAGTACATGCTGACATGCTCCTTTCTTGATTTTGAACCATGCATGGCCCCCTTGCTCTGTGTGGACAAAGGTTCCTTGGTATAGAGTTTGCATGAACACAATCAAGTCTCCTGTGGTCTTCTGTACTTTCTGCACTTGGCGCCACATCTGGTATTGCTGAAGTCACAGATGGTACTATTATACTTACACCTCTATAGCCTAGAATTAAATCAAAAGCCATCTACCTTTTTTACATGTCATGCAGGTCTGATATACTGAGAATTTGTTGGCACCAACAATCCAGCTTTTAGTATGTCATTAATCAAAATGATTATTCTTTTTTTGTCCACCAGATATCCTATACTGTTTCAAATAAACAACTTGAATGAGCTCAGGCAATTGTAATGTTTCTTCTTTAGCACACCCAATTTAATACTGCCCTCAGACCAGAATTACATTCTCAATTTTGTGATATTTAGTAGAGGTAGTTTTCACCAATTATGCATAATATCCATATCAATAATTCATTCAGAGAAAGGAAATGCAACTACTTCATTCAACATCCGTTTCTCCTTTCCAAAGCAGCTGCAATATTCTTTGGAGGCAAGAATGATGAGGCTTCACATCACATACTTTGAGCATGTAGCTAGGAGGGACTAATCCTTGGAGAGGGACATAATGCTAGGAAGGGAGGAAGGTCGGCAAACGAAAGAAAGACCCTCAGCCAGATGGGCAGACATGGTGACTGCGTCTATGGGTTCTGGTGTGTCAGGAAGCGTGAGGATAGTACAGGAGAGGACAGGGTTCAAATCTTTTGTTCATAGCATCACTATGAGTTGTACTCAACTCTAGGGCACCTAACAACAGCATCAACTTTCACCTTAATTTCATCAATTGCTACATTTCCATGTTCTTCTAATACAATTTTAGATTCTTTCAAAATTTTACCAACATATTTGGGTATTACAATACATTGGACTCCTCAGTCTAAAAGACTTAAGAATGTCTCTTCTCCAACCCCAGGCCATTTCCCCCACCTGTGTATATGGCCTAGGGCACCATGCTGTGAATTAGACTAGAAGATTCAGGTTTTCTTGTCAATACATGTATCAATCAACTAGCTGAGCTTCTACTTCAAGTGTTTTGGGATATGTGTCACCCTTCCCCCAAATCAGTAATTATCTCATGATTGGGATGAATAGAATGGATTTTTAGGTCTTTTTTGATGTTGGCGAAACAAAGGGAGCCTTCATTGACCCACCCAACCTCCTGTAATGTTGTAATGTTACCTTTGTCCCAACTCCATCAGTGTCTGATACATTTCTCTCATTCCTGAGCAACCAGTCAAAATCTTCAATCTTCTTGGTAAATCTTTTCCCATAGTCTTCTCCCATTTGTCTTTAAATCACCCAGATATCCCTTGTATCCCTAAAACTCATAAAAAGTTGTTTCAGTAGAGCTTACACAGCTTTTTGAATTGTTGCCTTGTTCTCCAGTAGCAGAGAGCCAACAGATGTCCATGTTGGAGGAGCTCCTGTGATTCTCTTCTCTGTCATGGTCTCTGTAAGAGTCATGGCCTCTGTACGCGTCACTGAATCAATGCCATAAGCACAATAAAATCATTCCCAAATGGCTTCCATATGCAGAAAATCAAGTACTTCCTCTGGAGTGTTAAATTTTGTATTTAAAGGGTAAGAGGGACAGTTTCCTTCTGAAAGACAAACAAACCTAATCACAGATTTTTACCCAATCTATCAAGTTCAGTATTCTCTTTGGGGTAATCTGTTGATTTCAATCTTGAAATATCATCTCTGGTGACTATTCTGTAGAAATTGCAGGGCTTCCATCAACCTAAATATACTCCTCCCTTCTTTAGCACTAAGACCCACAGACAGTGCCCCAAAAGTTGTCACTTTTTTTTTTTTTTAAAGTGTAATTTCCATTTTCTTTTCAGGCAGGTTTTTTTGCAGCTCTTAAGTAATCAAATCCTTACATGGGCTTTGGTGATCGTGGGGCAGCACTTGCAGGTCTAAATCTAGGTGGAGGTGCCCGGTCTTTTTGGGCTTCACTAGAACAGTTCCTCACCACCTTGCTGTGAATGGTACAACTCACACAGTAATGCAGTTTCACATAGAGCTTTGGAAGCACATATGCATCGAAAACACTCGCTTCGGAAAAGTCCCTGGCGGCAGCTGCCTCTACTATATTTCGAATTACGAACTTCTTGTCTTTGGGCACGCACTGGGCGCAGTTCGTGCAGCAAATAAGCTGCATGTGGTCTCGGCCCTTTTTGGCACGACCGTTGTTTCTCCTTTTCTTTGTCATGTTGGAAGCGAGGGTCCAAGAGAGAAAAAAATTTGTCACTTTTACAATCCATTTTCGTAATGGTTTCTCAAGAAATTGCAGATAGAAATCTATAAATTGTTGTGTTTCCTCTATACCATACCCCTTGGTTATAATAGTTTCTTGATCCTGCATGTCTACCTCCTGAATTACCTTTTTAGTGACCACATATAGAAAGGGTATTTCCAATTGTTTCTGTATGTTTTTCTTTCTAGATTAACTTTGAGGTTGCATCACTCTACCCCAATAGGACTTGGTTAAGTGCTCATATCAGTTACCATAATTCCTTCATTCCTTTCTATTGCATTTCCTGCCAAGACTGCTAATGAGGGGACAGCATAAACCCCATTTTTTTGATAACCCCCATTAATACCAGAAGCAGAAGTGGGCCATAAAAATTCTTACCTCAAAGCAAACACAAATGTACCAGGTAAAGTCTTATCTGTCCTTGCAAAGTAAAGAATTAACTAGTGTCTACGCGACACAAAAAGAGTAAAGGCGGGCAAAGTAACCAGCCCATCAAAAGCCGACCCACATGACTGATCCCCTAGCCCACCAACCATGCTCCCAATCTCCCCGCCCCGACATTAGCACCCAGGAAGGCCTTAAAAATAATTGGGTGGGGGGGTCTCAGGCCTTTGTCCCTCGCCACCTTCCTACTGAGGGAGAAAGTCTCCACATGTAGAATTTTCTGGAGAATAATTGCTCTTGTATTTACATGCATGTAATTGGATTTCCTTTGAGGGGCATTTCGTGGGCAGAACACCAATAGCAGAAACCAAGGAATTGTAAGTTTCACCCTTTTCTTGTCACTCTGTATTTCCCTATGTGTCCAGTTAACCAGCCTCTCAGGAGTCAGGAGCACTAAATTCATATTTTATAAGTGAGTAATTCTTGCCTTGACTGCAACATAATAATGATTGACTGCATCATAATAGCAGCATTAATCCAAGGATATTCCTTAAACCATACAGAGAACAAAAAGTTTCTCATTCTCTCATTTACTCCTTTTTCTCCAAAGTAACAATTTACAAAGATCTTGTCTTTTGCAGCAAACTCCACTATACTGAAACTAATTGCATTTATAATGCATCTTTCTAAGATTAGTAGCAGATTAGTTACTAAAAAGTGAATTTCTACACCATCCCAAATACTTAATCTGCTATATCACTCCATGATTTCCAGATCCACCTGCTCCTCTTTCATTCAGTTTCCCAACTCCTCTATGTCCATGAGTTCTAAGGTTGACTGGAAGATTTCACAGAAAGTAAAACTTGTCAGGGAAATGGATCATGTGATTATAGGTAATGCAAGCTGGCTTTTCAGAGACTGGTGAGCAATCGAGTAGGATCCTGTAGACTATCATTTGACGCGAAGTTCCATGCTGTGTCCCAGGAGAGTGAGGATCCCCAGAAAGTTCAAGCATTGAGCTTTTTGAATTTATATAAGGATCTACTAGATACCTCTGGAAACCCTATGAACCTGGAGAAAGGACAAAAGTTAAACAGGTGTCTAGGACTTTCGTTCATAGGGTCACTATGAGTTGCTTATGACTCCAGCAGCAACAGCAGCATAGAGAGAGAGGGCAGTTGGTCTAGTGGAGAAAAAGTCATGCTCCCAAGCCAAAGTTGGGTGACTTTATTCCACAGCTCTCAGATCTGTCTTTAATTGTTTTTGGTGAAACATTCTTCTAGATTATGTAACCCTGGTATGTCCACTTGCTGTACAGAGGTAACTCGTGGTTCCTGTGAAGCTGAACCCTGTGACACGGATGAGTCAAATGTGAGAATGGTCACCCATGGCAGACAGTGTTTGGTGGTGGTGATGCTATTGTCATGTGCCATCGAGTTGCTTGCGACTCATAGCGACCCTATGTACAACAGCCCTAAACTCTGCTCTGTCCTGTGCCAATAGCACTGTCTCTGACACTCCCATCCCGATTATCCCAGTCACTGAATCAATCCACCTCATAGAAGGTCTTCCCATTCTGCGATGTCCCTCCACTCTACCAAGCATGATGTCCCTCTCCAAGGACCGGTCTTTCCTTACAACATGTCCAAAGTATGTTAGACGGAGCCTCAGAATCCTTGCCTCCAAGGAGCTACCCGGTTTAACCCTTTCCAGGACCAATCTGTTTGTTTTCCTAGCAGTCCATGGTACCCTCCATACTCTTCTCCAGCACCACAGCTCAAAGGCATCAATTCTCCTTCTATCCTCCTTGGTCATTGTCCAATTCTCTGAAGCATAACAAGTGATTGCAAAGACCATGGCCTGTATCAGACGCACCTTAGTCTCCAGAGAGACACCGTTGCTCTTTAGTACTTTGGAGAGGTCCCTAACAGCAGACTTTTCTATCACAATACGTCTTTTAATTTCCTGACTACTGGTGCCAAGAGTGTTGACTGTGGAGCCAAGCAAACTAAAGCTGTGAACAATCTCAATCTCTTCACCATCCATCCTGATGCTATCAATTGGCCCACTGGTGAGAGTCTTTGTCTTCTTGGCATTGAGACTCAATCCATATTGGAGGCTTCAGTCCTTGACCCTCTGCAGCAGGTGCTTCAGGTCCTTCTCAGTTTCAGCAAGCAGGGTTGTGTCATCTGAATAATGTAGATTGTTGATAGATCATCCTAGGATGCAGGAGTGGCATCCACTTCCATAGTTACTTTCCTTTGGAAACCGACTTGACATCACTTAACAACAACAACAACAACAACAGAAGAATAGGGTCTGCATTTCACCCTCATCCTATCTCCTTAATACAGTAAATATTTCATCATAAAATGAAGTTAATTTATGGCTACGAAGACATTATAAATATCACAACTCTTATTTTAGCTAATTTTTTTCTTTTCTTTTCTCTCTTATTTTGTCCTAGTGTAAGTTTTAGAGTCTCTTTGAGGCTATTTTGGTTATTTCTTCCTTGTCTTTGTTTGCTTTAACCTTTTGCTTGTTTCATGAATGATGTTTTCTATGTTATTCCACAACTCATTGATCTCTGTGACATTTATTTTGGTCTTTTCTTTCTTCCCTATCTTTGTACTGACCTTTTGCTTTCTCTATGGTTAATGTCACAGATGTCATCCCACTTCTCATCTGGTCTTTAGTTATAGTGTTCAATACTTTAGATCTGTTCTTGGGATGATTTTGAAATGCAGGTGAAATAGACTAAAAGTTGTACTTTTCTTCTCATGAACTTATTTCCTTTTCTTCAACTTTAATTTAAACTGCAACATGAGCAATCAATGATCTGTTCCACCATCAGACTATCAACATTTGTGACTACTGATATTCAGTATCTTCTTTCCACTTTTGTAGTCATTCTGATTCTTGTTTAGTTCATCAGGTGAGGTTCGTATGTACAGTCAGATACTATGTTTTGGTTTTTTAAAAAGATATTTGCAAAGTATATGTTGTTGATTGTACAATAGTATAAGCATTCAATTTTCAGCCCATTTCTATCAACAAGTCTTTATTTTCCAACTACCAGTCCTTTCATTGTTTCCAACTTTTGTATTCCTTTCAAAAATTAATATTAATGTATGTTGATTGCATGTTTGAATAATTTCAGATTGAAGAAGTTAGTACAAGTTTTCAATTACACCTTTGGTTTTAGTGGTTGGTGCTTATATTTAAATAATTGCATTAATGTATTTTTTTGTATGCACATGGAAAGTATTCTATCAATTTTAATATTTTACTACATGATAAATCTTAAAATATTCTTTCTTATTATACATATGACACCAACTGCGAGGAGAACAAACAAGTTCGTCTTAGAGAGGGTGAGACCAGGCTGCTCCTTGGAGACAAGGATTCTTAAACTCAGTCTAACACATTTGGGCGTGTTTCAAAGCAGGACCAGACCTTGGAGAGAGACACCATGCTTGGGAGGGTAGGGAGGAAGCACGGAAGAAGAAGACCCTCTATGGGAAGCCAATACTAAATACTTGTAATAAACTGAATGCTATTTCAGGATGTGGGGGAGGTGTGGTACAAGCTAGAGTTCACCCTAAGGCACTAAGGCAATATTTAAAGGTTTACCAGATTCTTGCATTTCCTGACCCCTCTCTCCTGAGTCAAGGGGAAGGTTTTCAATAGGAACAGCTTGGCTTTATTTGCATTGAATACTCTTTGTGATTTACTTCCTGATAATTTTCAATAAAGATACAGGGAAGCTGGAATGGAAGTCTTCAGTGGAGAACTGCTGGCCCTGTGTTCCCCACCCCCCCAACAACACACACACACACACACCGTGCTCTCTGCTCTATCTCATTCCTGGCTGGCTGTCTCATTAGTAATAATGATAAAAATACTTTATCCTCATTTATCCTTGGTCTGCAACAACCCTCAATGAGGTGGATTGATTCAGTGACTGGGGAAATGGGGGTACGTGTGTCGGAGATAATAGGTTTGACACAAGATAGAGCAGGATATAGGGCTGTTGCAGGTGACTCTATGACACTTATGACAGCAACATATGGCACAATTATTTTTCTCTTTGTCATTTCCAGCATAATAGATCATATAATTGTCTGAATCAAAGTGGCCAATACCAGTGCTCATTAATCCGCAAAATGTTTGTCTTTATGCATCCCATTTCATTTTTCATAACTTTCATAAATTTTCTTATACAACATGCATTCTACGACCCTGTTAATGGATTTTGCAGCTGTTTGCCCTCATTTATTAGTGTCTGAAGATTCTTGCCACTGTATCAACAGGCAAAATCATGATGGATAGAGAGGATCCACAATTAACACCCTTGGTACAAGCAGTCATGAATTAAAGAGACACATTGCACTGGGATAATCTGCAGTTAGGGACCTTTCCTAATTATTGAGAAGTACTGATGTTAATTTGAGGACTAAAGCTCCTTTGATTCAGGCCATAGTCTTTTCAATTAGTAGCTATGCATCTGAGAGCTAGACAATGAATGACAGAAATAGAATTGGTGCCTTTGAGCTGTGGTGTTGTAGAAGAACACTGAACATCCCATGGATGGCCTAGAAAATGAACAGATATGTCTTGGAGAGGGTGCAGCCAGATTAATCTTTGGAGGAAAGAATGATGAGATTTTGCTTAACAGACTTTGGACATGTTGATAAGCAGTGCTTTTCCTTGGAGAAGGACATGATGTTGGGAAAAGTGGAGGGTTGGCAAAAGAGGAATATCCTCAACCAGGTGGATTGACATGGTAATTGCTACAATAGGCTCTGGTGTCTTAAGAAGTGTGGGAATGGTACAGGATAGAGCAGGGTTCAGATCTTTTGGTCAAAAGGTTACTATGGATTGTACTCGACTCAATGGCACCTAACAACAACAACAATGTACTTATGATGATTCTATTTTTGGTACTACGTTTAACAGTGTCTGCTTGTTATTCATAGTTTGCAAAGGCCTACTATTTCAGAAATGGATGCCCAATCCTGATTCTTGCTCTATCTTACTGGATGATCTGGTGAAATCTGTCCACCATGGGGGACCCTCCTGATATTTGAAATATCAGTGGTATGGCATCCAGCATCAAAGGGACACACAAGCCACTTCAGTACAGCAAACTGACAGACAAGTTCTCTATACATACTAGCAAACTATAAACAAGTGCTTATAGTTGATATAGTTTATGTTGTTGTTATATAATGATACACACACACACACACACACACACACACACTCTGGTGGCCTAGTGGCAAGAGGCTGCACTGTAATCCGGAATACACACAGTTCAAGGCCAACAGTTGCTATGTGGGAGAAGGATGATCAATCTCCTTCCATATGATCAACTGCCTCTTAAAACCCACTTGAGGGTCAGTTATGGGTTGGTTCCGATTCTATGGTACACAACAACAAATATATACATACATACATATATATATATACACACATATATATATACACACACATATATATGTATATGTGTATATATGTATATATATGTATATGTGTGTATATATATATATGTGTATATATGTGTATGTAAGTGTATATATATGTATATACAACACATAGCAACCCAGTGAACAAAAGATCTGAACCCTGCTTTGTCCTGCATCATCCTCACACTTCCTGACACACAAGAGCCCATTGCAGCAGTCACCATATCAATCCACCTAGTTGAGGAATTTCCTCTCTTCTGCTGACCCACCACCTTTCCCAACATCATGTCCTTCTCAATACTGCAAACTAAAAGATAACAAGTTATTGCTGTTGTTAGGTGCCATCAAGTCAAATATGCTGCATCGTGATCCTATAACAGATCTTAAACTTGTGATATCTTGTGCCATCCTCACCATATCTGAAATGCTTGAGCTTATTGCTGATGTCACTGTGTCAATCCATCTGGTTAGCGGTCTTCCTCTCTTTTGCTAATCCTTCATCTTTTCAAGCATGATAGTCCTCTCCAAGGGATAACCTCTCCTAGCAAAACAAGCAAACGTTCAAATATTATGAAATAAAGCCACATGCTATTGGAAATAAGAAACAAACTCTCTTGTCTCGTAAATATAATTGCCAGCCTAGCAGAAGACTGAAGTTGTGGTACCCAATCAGATTTTTAGATTGTCTGAGTGGTGACTGAAGCCCCAAAATACATGCATGGGTAGCACCCCTTTTGCTATAGGTTGTATTAAGGGTACTATAACAAGTGTGACACCGGGTTTGAACTAGAACTTCTGCTAGTCTCAGAGGAGCCTAGGATAGTCAACTCAGATAGAGATTGTGTCTTTGCTAGTCGAGGGTAATGACAGGTAAGGCAAAGTACGCAGCATCTTTTCTAATAGGAGGCTAGGAATATACATTCATGACAGCAACTCTAGGAGAAGGTTTCTTTTTACCAGCCTAGAGAAAGTTTTTGTCTCTTTTTCAACTTCTGCTGGTCCAATATTTGTAAGGAACCTCCATGTGGCTTAGCATCCGTTTTCTGGTGAATCTAGGAGGTTTTCAAAACAAAGATCCTGACTTCAAAAGGAATGCTGTGCTTAAGGCTCTTCTTTACTAGTGGTACTGAGGTCTCTCTTCTCTACTAGCTTCTCTTACTTTTCTTTTGTGAATGATGAAAGAATATATCTAAAGGAAACTCCCCTTATAAAGGATCAAAGCAGTAGGTGAATAAGTAGTGGGCTTCTTCTCACCTTAGTTTCCTATATAAGGAATGTACTTTTCCTGAAGAATAATCATATCACAACAGAACAAACAAATCACTTGACAATCTTGATCCAGTCATGCTGAAACATATTAATGTGGGACATAATTCAACTCACAATACTCACTACTAGAATAAATGACAAGAAATGTGGTGAATGATTGGACCATTATATTATTTTTCTATTTTATAAATGTTGTTTTACTGACTGAATCAATTATTTCAAAGTTAATATGTATATCC
>NW_006399883.1:1341509-1343931 GCF_000299155.1 Elephantulus edwardii
TGGACAGAGGTAACTCATGGTTGCTGTGAAGCCGAACACTGTGACAATGATGTGTCAAATGCAATAATGGTCACCCATGATGGACAGTGTTTGGTGGAGCTCTTTATTAAAACAAGCTTGGAAACAGGAGTGGCATCCACTTCTGAAATAGATTGCCTCAGGAAACCCTATGAACCTGGAAAAAGGATGAAAGTTATACAAGTGCTCAGGTCTTTCGTTCACAGGGTCACTATGAGTTGCCTGCGACTCGACAGCACTTAACAACAACAATAGCAACATATCTTTTATTACATAGTCTTCCATCTTAGTATGCCATAGTACTTACACAGTTTATTTAATCACATTTTATAAGTGTTTATATTATTTGCAAACCACCTCTACCCCACACCTCTTTTGTCAAAATCATGGTATGTGATATTTCTTGGGCAGTACAGAAGTTCATCCCTACCTTCAAAAATAAGATAAACAGGATTAGTTTACACATTTCAAAGAAGAGAAATCAATAACGTGTTATTTTAGAAGAGTAAAAAGGGTTTCTATCAAGCAACTTAAAAATCACTCCATTCAGAATAAGTATAAGAGAAAAAATATCTCTGAAGTATAAATAGCAATAGTCCAAATGAAACTATTTCCTTATTGTCCCTAACAAATTTGTCTATTTTATTACTCAGACATTTATCTATATGTTGCTGTTGTTATGTGCTGTCGAGTCGTTTGCGACTCATAGTGACCCTATGTACAACAGCCCTAAACCCTGCTCTTTCCCGTGCCAATCTCATTGCCTCTGACGTACCCACCCAGATTACCCCAGTCACTGAATCAATCCACCTCATAGAGGGTCTTCCCCTCCTGTGCTGTCCCTCCACCCTCCCAAGCATGATGTAATGAATAAAAATTGTTTCCAATCTTGTGCTGATGTTGAAGTGTTATGTATTTTCACAAATCTAGTCATAATGTTTTATTATGAAGTGATGATAATGATTGCATGGAAAAAAGATATTCAGAGTTCAAGAATTAATCCTTTAGTCTTTGAGATGTTTGTAATTTATACTGCCTATTGACATTACTGTTTTCCATTTTCTGCACATGTAAGGAGGTTGGACACCAACCATCTCTTGACAGTAATTATTGCCATGCACTTATTCACCTATGAAATTATTACTGAAATCATTAGTGGACTAAGGATTAACTATGTGAAGTTTCTTATCTGATGAATAAGATGAAATAAAAATTGGAGGACAATTTATCAGCAGCTTGTGTTTTGCAAATAACATGACGTTACTTGCTAAAAGTGAAGAAGAATTGAAGCTCTTCTTAAAGAAGATAAAAGACTATAGACTTTAGTATTCACTACATTTCAACCTAAAAGAAACAAAAAAACTTCACACTGGAACAATAGCCAAGATCATGATAAATGGAAGAAATATTGAATCTGTCAATACATTAATTTTTTTTGGTATCTACAATAAAAAAATAAAAGCAAAAGACATATATTGCATTGGACAAATCTACCTTTAAGGATATATTTAAGATACTAAATAGCAAAACTGTATAAAGAATAAAATGTTTTTGATTCAAGGTGTGGTACTTTCAATTGCTTCTGTGCTTGTGAAAGTTTCACAGTGACTAAGGAAGAGTGAAGTAAACATGATGTCTTTGTATTGTAACTGGCAAAGAAAATACAATATTCCATGAGCTGCCAAAAACCTCACCAAATCTGTCTTGGAAGAGGTGGAGACAAAACGCTCCTTAGAGTCAAGCATAGTATAACTTTAGTCATGTTATCAGGAAGGACAAGTCCTTGGAAATCAAGATCATGCCTGCATATGTAGAACATCAAAAAAGGAGAAGAAATTCCTCCATAAAATTTATTGACACAATAATTGCAATAATGGGCTGAAATACAGTAGAGATTTTTAGGATAGTGCAGGATTATACAAGATTTTAATCTGCTGTATATTGGGTCATTACGAGTCCATATACAACTTTGAGCACAATAGCAACAAGCACAAACAACAACAGTATATATTAATTTACTGGTAAGATCTAAATTTTTCCTTCTATGGCCTTGATGGATAAAGAACTCATAATATTGATGTATTCAGTTTCGGAGATTTATTCATTTAATTTCCAATTGGTGAGTGCTCTTACTGTTTCATCTTACTCATACTTTTTTTTAAAAAAGAGTTTTTAAAATTAAGTATGACAATATAAACACATACCTATCTTCTGAAGGACATTAAGTGTGAAGGTCTATTCCCCACTGATCTACACTGCATAGACATTGTAAGATGAACACAATCTCTTTTTTTTAAATTATGAAGAATTTTGAGTTCCTAGTTGTTGTTATGTGCCATCGAGTCGCTCATGACTCATAGTGACCTTATGTACAAGAATTCTAAATGCTGTTCTATCCTGTGCC
>NW_006399883.1:1344146-1362063 GCF_000299155.1 Elephantulus edwardii
CCATCCATGCTGATGCTGCCAATTGGCCCAGTGGTTAGAATCTTTGTTTTCTTGACATTTAGTTTCAGTCCATATAGGAGGCTGTAGTTCCTAGTTACTATAGACTAAATTGCTAAAGAGCAAGATGTCTAAGATGAATTTGGCCCAAGTCACGATCTTTTAAATCACTTCTTATTTATATGAAAATTGAATTAATAAGGAAGACCAAAGAAGAGTGAAAGTCTTTGAACTGTAGTGTTGACAATGGATATTGAATATTCTGTAGACTGTCAAAACAACAAACAAATCTGTCTTAAAGTTTAGACATAAGGATGCTCATTAGAGTCAAGTTTGTTTCTAAAAACTTTGAGCATGTTGTAAGGAGCCACTCATCCTTGGAAAATGACATTGTACTTAAAAGAGTTGAACATTAAGAAAAATGGGAAGACTTTTCATAAAATGGTTTGATATAACAACAGTGGACTTGAGCATGGTAGAGATTGTGAGTAATGGGCAGACCAGGTAAGTTTTCAATCTGATGTTTGTAAGGTCACCACGAATTAGAGTTGGACTAATGGCACCACATTGCAGCAGTTATTTTTACGGTAAAGTCACCTATTATAAATTGTGACTCTTGAGATATCGAAATTATTTTTTCAGATACTGGACATTATTAAAATTAACATTACTTAACTTCTCAAGAGCTTAATGACTTCACAGTCAAACCAATATCAAGTATATTGCCAAGGAGATTCTGACTCAGTTCCCCTCTAGGACACAGAACTGTCTAGGAGGTCTCCAAGGCTGTACTGGATATGAAAACACATTGCCAGTCTTTCTCCTATGGGACACTTGGTCAGTTATACTACTGAACTTCTATTTAGCAGCAGAGCCTTTAATACTGTGCTTTCATAACCTCTTTGGTTTACAGATACTCAAACTCACTGCTACAGAGTTGGAGTTAACTCGTAACTGACCCTCCAGCAGGTTTTCAGAAGCAGTAATTCACAAGGGAAGAAATCACCCCAATTTTTTTGTACTTTGTGGAGTGCTGGCAGGTTCACATTGCCATTGAGGAGCTGCCTTTGGGTTAGCGGCATCATTCCCTATGGATTATGCCACTAAAACTCCAAATTTATAGATAAAATTACAATAAAAATTATGAATATAAAAATATATGAAATCCATAAATGAACATAGGAAACAATGCTTAAAGTGTGTAAACAAAGAAATATATCCCCAAATCACATAAAACCACCTGATTTTATTATTTTTTTCTTAATTTTAGAAGTATATAGAGATACAGATACAGGTCAAGAACCTCTCCAGAGTGCTGAGGAGCAATAATGTCAGTCTAGAGACTAAGGTGTGCCTAACCCAGGCCATGATCTTTGCAATTGCATGCTATGCATCAGAGAGTGGACAATGGCTGAGAAGAACTGATGCCTTTAAATTGTGGTGCTGAGAGGAGTACTGAAGATATCATGGACAGCCAGGAGAACAAATAGGTCTGTCTTGGAGAGGGTGAAAACAAGTTTCTCCTTGGAGGCAAGGATTTTGAAGCTCCATTTCACATACTTTGGTGGCCAGGTGAGATCAATCCTTGGAAGGCTGGAGGAGCAGCACAGGAGAGAAAGACCCTAGATGAGATGGGTTGACATGATATCTGGGGCAATGGGATTAGGTATGTCAGAGACAGTGAGATTGGCTCAGAAAGGGGCATAATTCAGAGGTGTTGCACCTAGAGCCATTCTGAGTCTCAGACAACTTAATGGCACATAACAACAACATACATGCTTACATGAGAGAAAAATGAGCAGTCTCCTCACATGCAATTAGCTACCTCTGAACACCCACAGGGTAAACTTTGGGTTGGTCCGACTCGAAGGTACAAAACAACAACATCTATGATATAGATGCACACACACAAACAGCAAAACTGTTTAAAATTTTTATGTGTGAAATTTATTTTAACATATTAATTTTTTTTAACAAAATGTTGTGACTATAATTTATCTCTATCTTTTCCTTGCCACATAAGGAAATCAATAAAAGTGTTTCTGATTGCTTAGACATAACTACTTTCCTGACAAAATTTATTCCTCTTTTATACCATCAAGTTTATTGATACACTTTTTTTCTCACGATGACATACATTTACATAACTAGTTATTTTGTAAATTAATAATTGAATGCTTTCATTTCTTCTGTAATACCAATGTTGTTGTTGCTAGTGTTGATCGTCATCAAGTTGAGCATGATTCATAGTAACCCTATGAAAAAAAGGCTGAAGCCTTTCTACATCTATCATCATTTATCAAAGTTCCTAGAGTTTCCAGGGGCATGTTGTTTAGGAAGTAGATGTCATTCTTGCTTCCAAAATAGCAAATGCAGCCTTTCAAAATAATTTGACACAATATCCTTTCCAGGCTTGTCAATATTTTAAGCATGGACTAAGCATAGAAGACAAAGTAAAACATTTGAAAAAATTAACAGTTCTTTAAAGAGGGAAATGTTGAATGGGAACATTTAAATTTCCCAATAAGTATGATGAGGGTTTGCTTTTGAATAAACAAGACTTCATACAGAAATAACAATTCAAATCACTCTAACCTCTTAGAAATATTTGCCCAGATAATATCTTTTAGAAAGAAAACTGATGCCTTCGAACTATGGTACTGGAGAAGAGTGTTGAATATACCATGGACTGCTAGAAGAACAAACAGGTTTGACCTGGAGAGGGTGAAACCAAGCAGCTCCTTGGAGGCAAGGATTCTGAAGGTTCATCTGACATACTTTGGGTATGTTGCAAGAAGAGACCATTCCTTGGAGATGGACATTATGTTTGGGAAAGTGGAGGGACGGTGCAGGAGAGGAAAACTGTCAATGAGATGAATTGATTCAGTGATTGGAGTAATGGAAGTAGTTGTGTCAGAGACAGTGAAGTTGGCACAGGATAGAGCAGAGTTACGGGCTCTTGTACAGAGGGTTGCTCTGAGTCACAAGTGATCCAACAGCACATAACAACAACATAATCAAATAATTCTAGTCTATAATCTCAACATATCAATATATAATTTAAAAAATTCAGCTAAGAACCCAAGATAAGCTCTTACAATTTCCTAATTAAAATATTTTATTAATAATTTTTCTGATGGCACATTTTATCTGTTTATTTCTAAGACTATAGATAATTGGATTTAATAGTGGTGGTATTATGGAATAGAACACAGAAAGGACAATATCTTGGATAGTTGCAGAGATTGTTGATGGTTTTAGATACACATAGCAGCTCGAACTAAGAAAGACCAACACCACTAGAATATGAGGGATGCAGGTGGAAAAGGCCTTTACTCTCTCTGCTCTACTTGGGAACTTGAACACAGTAGAAAATATAAGAATATAAGATCTGATAATGAAGATGAAACATCCTCCACCAACCACCAGACCAGTTGCTAAAATTATCATCTCATTGCTGAAAGTGTCAGAGCAAGAGAGCTTTATCAGAGATGGGATATCACAGAAAAACTGACGAATAATATTAGACTTACAAAAGGGCAGCCTGAAAGTGTTGCCTGTGTGGAACGCTGCATAGATCAGACCACTGAGGATGGAAGCCAAGGTCATCTGGTCACAAACATGAGGATTCATGATTACTGGGTAGTGAAGAGGCTGGCAGATGGCCACAAAGCGGTCATGGGCCATGACACTGAGGAACAGCAGTTCCAAATATACAAAGAAAACCACTAGGAAGACTTGAGCTTCACACCCTGCCCTTGAAATGACATTGCTGTCAAGCAAAGAGTTGATGCATGAATTAGGAACTGTTACAGAAATATAACATGCATCTAAAATGGACAGATTCCTGAGAAAGAAATACATGGGGGTTTGAAGGCTCTTGTCCAGGGTGGTGACAACAACAATGAGAAAATTCCCAAAGAGAGTCACAAAATACATTACAGAGAAAGATACAGCATGTAAAACTCGAAGTTCCCATACATCAGAAAATCCCATCAGGATAAATTCCATCATCACAGTGGAATTAGGCATCTCTGGGTGAAGCAGCTCATTTCCAGAAGAAGAGAAATCCTGAATACATGATAATTTAAATTACAAAGACATGATTTAGAGATTAATTCCAATTGGGTTTTTTCCCTATTTCTTATTTCTAGTTTTTACTAATAACATTAATATTTTAGAAGGTATGTTATAGAGGGCAACACTTTACCTTAAAATATTCCTACCATTATTATCAATTGACATAAAAATATGAAAAATTATATTCATGTTGAATATAACTTCATATGCATAGCATTGTGGATATCCAATTTTCTTATGATAAGTAGGTATAAATATATCTGGAGCTTCTAGGTTGCAAAATGGTTAATAATCTTGTTGATAACCAATACTTTGCATGTTTGAAGCCACTTAGAATATCTCAGAAGAAGAGTGTCAACCTATTTCCAAAATCCTTTGAAAATCCTATGGGAACAGTGTTCTATTTTAACATACATCAGATTAACAGAGCTCTATGGAAATTATTTGTTTTATTAATATATATAAATAGATTATATTAATGTTGTTGACTTTTTAAGGCAACTTGAAAGTAATAGAATGTTGCTGGATAAATTGAATAAAATATTTGGATGTTTTTCTAATCTGTTTCATTTTGAGGGACTTTGCTAGGGAAGATAATCTCCTTTCTTAAAGTGGTACTCTGTGCATGTTGTTGTTGTTGTTGTTGTTAAGTGCCATTGAGTCTCAGGCGACTCATAGTGACCTTATGAAGAAGAGTCCTTGACTCTTTGGTGCCTTTCATCCTCTCTCCAGGTTCATTGGGTTTCTGGAGGCAAGCTATTACAGAAGTGGATGCCACTCCTCCTTCCATTGCATAGTAATGTGAAAATTATTTTATCTTCCACAGCTATGGCATACAATATTGAAGTGATCTGGAATTTTTTTTATTGCGTTCTTTCAAGGTGACCAAACCTACTTACCTCAGGTAATTATTCCACAATGACTCTATTTTTCACTTTATGTTAAAATCATTTTCTTCCGAGTAGTTATCTATATATTTATGCTTCCCATTAACAAAGGTGTTATAGTTCCTTTCCGGGTCTCTCAAAAATTTCTGTAATATTGATTCACTATTAGCTTCATTTTTCCAACTTCCTTTCATTCCACTGGCTGAAAAAAGAAAATTTAATACAATCAAGATGTCATATTTTACAGTGTTAATTTAGTTTTCTTTCTTTCACCTCAAGTTACTAATTTTGTTTCTCCTCTTTTCTCTTTGCTCTTTTCAACCAAGCAAAGAATATTTTTCATCCATTTCCACACCACTTACCTTTGGGTTAAGAGGCAACCAATTACCTTTCAGATTATACGACCAGAGTATTCCTCCAGAAGCTTGCTGTCATATTTGCATATAGTTATTAAATGCTATTTGGTTAATTTTGAATTTTAAATTTGTTTGCTATAAAAACTTGTTTTATTTTAAACCTTTCAGCTCAACTAATCTTCCACAAGCTTTGACGTGGTAGTAACATATTGCTCACTGTTGTCTTGTTTTGTTTTATGACTAGTAATAGGCGTTTTATTTGCTTCAGGTGAACCATTCAGTGGTATAAAGTATTTCTTTTGGCTAAAGATTCACTGAAATGTTAAGGTATCTCTCTATGAAGTCATTCTGGAACACATGGAGTTAACAGTGGCTATGGAATGCATGCAAAAGGACTTGGCTACGATGCCTGAAAACTAGCAAACAATACCATGGATGGATGGGACCAAAAGCAGTCTCAGACTTCCTGGAGCATGTATCACCATGAATGGGATCTGAAAGTTCTCTGCTAGTTCTCTATTTTCTAAATTTCTTGATAAAGTTGCTAAGAGTGCAGTAAGACCCTGTCCATGAATACAAAGATTTTTTTTAAATTGTTCTTGCCTATTTATTCTTTGTTCCATATTACCAGACATTTGTTAAACATTTACCTAGCCTATGAGATCATGTTGTACTGTAAGCTTTGATTTTCTGCTAATCAAAGCAGAGGCTTTATCATCTCTCAAAGTCATTTGCCTAAGAGAGTGGTGACCTTCTTAAAACCCACATTTCTTCTCGCTGGTCTTCTCTCGACTCCTCAAAACACACAAACAACGCCTCTTAGTAAGTACAGTTTTCTTTTCAATTCAATGCATGATGTCTTTCCAAATAAGATAGGAAGGACATGCAAAGTAATGAAAAGAAGCGTCAATAGGGATGCAAAAAAGGAGAATGACACTAATAATAATTATGATTTTTAAAAAACCACAACAAAATATACCCACTGTGTTATACCTTGAATACAGGAATACTTTCCTTGTTGGTAGTGTCTCCAGACAATCAACTTTCATTTATTTCGCTATGCATCTTACTTATTAAAACATCGGTGTTTATTTATTAGTAGATTGTTGTCAGAAGACTATAACCATGGCAAAGGGGTTTCTAGTTACATAAATAATAAGTGGTAAGTCAATTACTGTGCCATCAGAATCAAAGCTTTGGGGATCTCTGCCTGAAAATCTAGTAGCCAGTCACTAGAGACTTGGGAGAAGCTCAGGAATCACTGTCTCTGGACAGCAAAATAACTAGATCCAATTAAAGTACATGTGTTGAATATATAAAATTATTATTAAACACAGATCATTTGTACTATTTCTCAGCCCTTTCATATTAATGGTTTTCACCACTCTACTACAATGACAAGATAAAAACTTTGAAACTACAAACTTCAAATCAGAAGTTGCAGTGAAACATGTTAATACACAAACTAATTTTTTTTTAAATTGTGCTTTAGATAGTATATGAATTAAGGAATCAACAAAATAAAGTTTTAATTATTAGATATTTTAAGTGCTAGGATACTGAAATATTTTAAGAAAATTATTTTTATTGGAAAGTTCAAAAAGAAAAATAGAAACAAAACATGAAGCACAATCATATCTGTCTCTAACAAAAAGGAATGTATTTTAATAATTTTTTTGAGATGGTGAAAGTCTTTTATTTAAGATACTTTACAAATATTAAATTCATATTGCATATATTATTAAAGGGTTTCCTATAGATTTTTTTATGCTTTTCAACTACATGAACAATTACATTTAGTAGACTTAGAGCAATAATGTATTCCCTGAACCTCAATCAATATCCATCACAATGGTAGTTATCTAAGATATATTCTTGTTGCTGCGGCTCTTAGGTGCCATCAACGTAAGTAAGACTCATAGCAACCCCATTAACAACTGATCAGAACACTGTACCGTCCTATGCCACCCTCATAACCTCAGACACTCAAGTTCATGGCTGTAGTTACTGTGTTAATCCACCAGGTTGAAGGTTTTTCTCTTTTTCACTGTCACTCCAGCTTCTAAAGCATGATGTCCTTTTCCAAGGAATAACCTCTCCTAGTAATATGCCTAAGGTATGTGACATGAACCTTCATCATCTTTGCCTCCAATGAGCACTCTGGCTGTGCTTTCTCCAAGCTACATCTGTTCTTTGGCAGTACATGGGATCTTGAACATTCCTCCAACACCACATTTCAAAGGCAACAGTTCTTTTTCTATCATTTTTACTTAGTGTTCAGTTCTCA
The DNA here is from genome assembly GCF_000299155.1 of Elephantulus edwardii. NCBI lineage: Eukaryota > Metazoa > Chordata > Mammalia > Macroscelidea > Macroscelididae > Elephantulus > Elephantulus edwardii. Next base: position 1,351,754 of record NW_006399883.1, read on the forward strand.
GATGCATGGCAAGTGACTAAAAAGAGGACTGAATCAGGCACACTTTAGTTCTCAAACTGACATCGTTAATCCTCAATAATTTGGAGAAACCCTTGATTACAGACTTTCCCAGTACAATACACCTCTTATCTCCTGACTGCTGGTGGTACCAGGTGTATTGGTATCAATGAAACACAGATAAACATTCTGTTATTCTCTGCTTTCAGCTAAGATCCATCCAACATCAGCTAAAATATCCCTAGTACCATGACCCCTTCTAAACCCAGCTTGGACTTCTGGCAGTTCTCTACTGATGTGCTGTTCCAGACGTTTTTGGATAATCTTCAGCAGAATTTTGCTTGCATGTGAAATCAATGATATTGTCCTATAGTTTCCACACTCTGTTGGGTCACCCTTCTTTAGGATGGGAACAAATATAAATCTCTTCCAGTCACTTGGCCAAGTGGTTGTTCTCCAGATTTCTTGGCACAACTTGGTGAGCACATCCAGGGTGAGCTGAAATATGTCAATTGGTATACCATCTATTCCTGGGGCCTTATTTTTTTCTATTTCCTTCAAAGCAGCTTGAACTTCTTCATTTATCACCATAGGCTCTTGCTCATGTGAAGATTGTGTTGTTTAAAATTCTGTAGCAAGTGCTTTAAGTCCTCTTCACTTTCAACAATTCAGATTGTGTTGCCTGCATATCTGATGTTATTGATGAGTCTTCCTCTAATCCTGATGTCACATCTTTCTTTATAGAGTTTAGTTTATCAAATAATTTGCTCAGCATACAGATTAAATAGGTATGGAGAAAGGATACAACCCTGAGGCACACCTTTCCTAATTTTAAAACATGTGGGGTTTCCTTGTTCTGCTCACACAATAGCCTCTTGGTCATCTAGGTATAAGTTTCACACCAGCATAATTGAGTGTTCTGGTATTGCCATTCTTCCCAATGTTAGCCATAATTTGTTATGATCTACACAGTCAAATACCTTTGCATAGTCAATAAGGACATTCTTCTGGTGTTCTTTGCTTTCAGCCAGGATTCATCTAACATCAGTAACGACATACCTGGTGCCATAGTATCTTCTATATCCAGTTTGAATATCTGACAGTTCTCTAGGTACTCTTCTAGCAGTTTTTGAATGATCCTCAGCAGTATTTTGTTTGCATGTGATATTGTTTGGCTATTTCCACTTTATGTTAAATTACTTTTCTTAGAAATAGGAAAAAATATGGACCTCTTCCAATATGTTGGCCAGGCAGTTGTCCTTCAAATTCCCTGGAATATATAAGTAAGCACATGCAGGGCTGCATCTGTCATTTGAAACATTTCAGTTGGTATCACAATGATTCCTGGGTCCCTATTGTTAATTTTTTTTTAAAAAAATTCTTTTCTATTGGCTTATTTACAAAGTTTGTGTACATTATTTTTCACACCAGATCTTTCCCATTTCTTTCACCAACACCTCCCCATCAAATTATAAAACCCCATGATTAACCAACCTGCCCCCTCCTGCCCATTCTTACCCATCTGCTCCCCTCTGTCTTCTCCTGGATCTTCATATTCCATCTACAATAATGATCTTATACAGCTAGTTCACTTAGTATAAAGCTTTACAGACAGCCCCTCCCAAGTTAATTAGTAATTTACAAAATCATTACTCCTGTGTGCTGCATAGTATTCCATCATGTGAATACCATTTGTGGTCAAAAATTTGTTTTTATATTCTTGCAATGGTGAATAATGCTGCTATGAATACTGGTCTGTTTGTATCTCCATTTTCATTCTCTAGAGGTTTATTCCAAGCAATGGAATGTTGTTGTTGTTGTTATTGTTATCTCTCATTGAGTTGAGTATGACTCATAGCAACCATATTAACAAAAGATCTGAACCTAGCCCTATCCTGTGCAATCCTGACACTTCCTGACACAAGAGTCCATTGCAACAGTTACTGTGCCAATCTACCTGGATGAGAGTGTTCCTCTCCTTTGCTGATCCTCCAGTCTTTCCAACATCACATTCTCCTCCAAGGAATAGCACCTCCTAGAAGTATGTCACATACTCCTAGAAGTATGTCCATAATATGTGAGGCAAAGCCTCATCATTCTTTCCTCCATACCTGTTCATTCTCTTGGGCATCCATGGGATGTTCAGTGCTCTTCTCCAACACCACAGTTCAATGGCGTCAATTCTTTTTTTGGCATCATTATTCATTGTCTAGGTCTTGGATGCATAGCTAGTAAACGGAAAGACTATGGCCTGAATCAGACACACCTCAGTCCTTAACTATGGAGTTTCTACATTCAGCCTTTTAAGGACACCAAATTGCCCTCCAGAGTGGTTGTAGCATTTTACAATCCCACCAACAATGTATAAGAGTTCCAATCTTATTGCATATTCTTCAACATTTATTACTTGCTCTCCTGTTAATCTTTCCCATTGCTACTGAAGTGAGATGGTATCTCATTGTGGTTTTGATTTGCATCGCTCTTATTTTCAGTGATCTTGAACATTTCTTCAGGTCTCTGTTGGTCATCTGAATTTCTTCCCCTATAAAATATCTTTCCATGTCTTTTGCCCCTTTGGTACTTGTGATATTTGTCTTTTTCTTTTGGAGGCCCTCTAGAATTCTGTAAACTTTTGATATTAAACCCTTGTCTGAAATGGTCTTTCCAAATGTTTTTCCCCATTAATAGGCTTTCTTTTCACTCTCTTGGAAAATTTTTTTGATGCACACAGGGATTTCATTTTTAGGTATAGGACCATATTTATGTCAATGCCTTCAGTGCGGTCTGAATTTCTTTTTTTAATTATCATAGGCTCTTGATCATATTTCAATGTTAATCAACTATTTTAGGACAGTGACTGTATTTCCACCATATCCTTTTTATGTTTCCTGCATCATACAAGATTTTCCCGATAGCATCTCTTCATATAGAAACTTGAGGCTTGAATTTGTGTTTCCTATTCCTTTAAGTTGAGAAATACTGCGTGAGCTCTTTTCTTTTTATTCTCCGATTCTAGATCTCTGCACATTCCATTATAGTAATTTACTTTGTCTTCCGAGATGCTCTTTGAAATCTTCTGTTTAGCTCTTACATTTTACCATCTCGTCCATTTGTTTTGGGTTCTTAACACTACAGTGGAATTTTCAAAGTCTCTTCTGACCCTCCATTTTGGTTATTTCTTTCTTCTGTGTCTTTTTATTGGTCTTTTGCTTCCTTCATGGAAGATATCCTTGATGTCATATAATAAAACATAGGATCTTTGATTATTGGTGTTCAAATTAGGCTGAGTGATATAGAACAGTGAAAAAAAATCATAGTATAAGAACACTATTACAAAATCTAAAGAAAAGTCACACAGAGAAAGAATCAATCTTTGAAAGATAACAGATGGTTAGGGTGGGAGAAGAGAGTTAAAAATAGATCAGTTGTTGAGGAAAGACAATATACAATAAGGAGTTGATTATAGTCATCATCGGCAATAAATGCCAAGAAACAAATGTTTGCTAATGTTTTGATGAAAAACTAGACTTGTAAATTTTCATTTAATCAAATATCAATAAAGATAGAAAAATTAAATAAACAATATTGTAATTGAAGTGTTGAGGGACCTCTATTATGTATCTGACATTTTGGATTTTCAAAATGTCTGAGATAGATTTTTTAAATTATTATTTTATACTGGTCTATTTAAAAAGTTATTTTGATCCACACAGTCAAATGCCTTTCCATAGTCAATGAAACACAGATAGACATTCTTCAGATACTCTCTGATTTCTGCCAAGATCCATCTGACATTGGCAATAATGTCTCTAGTGCCACAACCTCTTCTAAACCCAACTTGTATATGTGATAGTTCTCTATCAATGTTCTGCTCCAGTGATTTCTGGATAATCTTCAGCAGGATTTTGCTAGTGCGTGATGTTAGTGTTATTGTTCAATTATTTCCACATTCTTCCAGTCACCTTTTTTGGAATGGGAATAAATATGAATCCTTTCCAGTCAGATAATTTTCACACTCTATCAGGTCACCTTTTTTGGAATGGGAATAAATATTGAACTCTTCCAGTCAGTTGGCAAACTAATTGTCCTCCTGATTTCCTGGCAGAACTTGGTGAGCACCTACAGGGCAGCATCTGTTTGTTGAAATATGTCAATTGACATTCCATCAATTACTGGAGATTTACATTTATGCCAAGTACTTCAGAGCAGCCTGCATTTCCTGCTTCATCACCATTGCCTCTAGATCATACGTTGTTTCTTGAAATTCTTCTGTGTCATCCACTTCTTTTTGGAACAATGACTCTGCATACTCTTTCCATCTTCTTTTAATGCTTCCTGAATCATTCAATATTCTTCCTTATGTATTTCAACTTGTGGATGGAATTTGTTCTTTACTTATTTCAGCTTAAGAAATGCTGAATGAGTTTGTAATTTTATTTTCTGCCTCCACTGTGTAGATCACAACAAATTATTGCTAACCTTGAAGAAAATGGAAATCCTGGAACACTTGATTGTGCCTTTGCGAAACCTACTTGGATCAGGAAGTAGTCCTCAGAACAGAGCAGGGAAACACTGCACGGTTCAAAATCAGGAAAGGACTACATCAGGAATACATCCTGTTTCCATATCTTTTCAATCTTTATGCAGTACAGATCTTTGGGGAAGCTGGGATTTATGAGGAGAAATGTGGCATCATGATTGAAGGACGACTCATTAATAATCTGTTATGCAGATGATTATTACCTTGCTTGTTGAAATTTAAAAAGATCTGAAGCACTTTCTGCAAAAGGTCGAAGACTCTAGCCTTCAATATGGATTGAAGCTCTATATCAAGAAGACAAAGATTCTCACAACCGGGCCAATTGGCAAAACCAAGATATATGGAAAAGAGACTGAGGTTGTTAACAGTTACAGTTTACTCAGCTCCACAATCAACACTCTAAACACCAGCAGTCAGGAAATCAAAAGAAAATTTTACTGGGAAAATCTGCTGCCAGGGATCTCTCCAAGTGCTGAAAAGTAGCAATACCAGTCTAGAAACTAAAGTTCACCTAATCCAGGCCTAATCCAAGCCATGGTCATCACAATAGCTTATTATACTTCAGAGAGCTGGACCATGACTAAGGATGACAGAAGAAGAATTGATGCCTTCGAGTTGTAGTGCTGAGGAAGAGTCATGTGAATGTACCATAATTTCTCAATCCCTTTGATTGTTTTGGTTACTACCACTCTGTTTTGAGGAAAGAGAGTGCTATGCCTCCCACTTCATTTTTGCTTTTCAGAAGTTCTTTGCTTATTCTAGGTCTCTTTCTTCTCCGTACAAACTTGACAATTTGCCCTTTTATCTCCTTGAAAAATGAGTTTGGTATCTGTATTAGGATTGTGTTGAACATGTAGAATGCTTTTGGAAGGATTGTCATTTTTACTACATTGAATCTTCCTATCCAGAAACAGGGCACATTTCTCCATTTATTTAGGTCTCTTATTGTGTCTTGCAGAAATGTTCTGCAGTTTTCTTTGTACAGGTCTTCTGTGTCTCTAGTTAGGTTCACTCCCAAGTATCTCAGTTTGTGGTTGCCTATTTTAAATGACATTACTTTGTTGGATTCATTTTCTGAGTTTTCTTTGTTACTGAAGAGAAATCCCACTGATTTTTGGATATTGATCTTATATCCTACCACTCTACTAAATTGCTCTACTATCTCTAACAGTTTTCTTTTTGTTGTTGTTGAATATTTGAGGTTTGCTGTGTACACTATCATATTGCCTGCATATAGTGACAGTTTCACCATCTCTTGGCTGATCTGGATGCCTTTTATCTCCTTCTCTTATCTTATTGCCCTAGCAATCACTTCCATTACAATACTTAATAGAAATGGTGACAGTGGGCATCCTTATCTGATCCCTGTTTTCAAGGAAAATGCTTTTAGTCTTTGTCCATTGAAAAATGGTATTAGCTCTTGGATTTGAATAAATTTTCACTATGTTAAAAAAATTCCCCTCTATTCCAGTTTTGCGGAGTGTCTTTATCAGGAAGGAGTGTTGGATTTTGGCAAATGCCTTTTCTGCATCAATTGCTAAGTTCATATGATTCTTGTTATTTACTTTGTTGGTATAGTGAATTATGTTGATGATTTTTCTTATGTTGAACCATCCTTCCATACCTTTATGAATCCCACTTGGTCATGATGAATTATATTTTTATGTGCTTTTGAATTCTATCAGCTAGGATATTGTTAAAATTTTTTGCATGTATATTCATGAGAGATATTAATTTGTAGTTGTCCCCCCCCTTGGTAAATATCTTTGGCTGATTTTTATATTAGGGCTAAGATTGCTTCAAATAATGACTCTGGGAGTATTTCTTTCTTTTCAATTTTTTGAAATAATGTGAGTAGAAATGGTGATAGATCCTCTTTGAATGTTTGGTAGAATTCAACTGTGAGCCATCTGACATCTGATCTAAATATTGACTTTTCTTATGGGGAAGTAATTTTGTGACCGGCTCAATTGCTTCTTTTGCAATGAGTCTATTCAAATATTCTATAGCTGTCCTTCTCAATCTGGGGAAAATCACGAGTTTCAAGTAATTTATCCATTTACTCTAGCTTTTTAAATATTTCAGAGTATAGCTTTCATAACATTCTGATATTGTTGACTTAATTTCATCTAGTTCTGTTGTGATATTAGCTCTATCATTTCTTAAACAAGTTATCTGTGTCTTCTCTTTTTTAAAATTTTTTCCTTTTGTTAAGTGTGCCAGCAGTTTGACAATTTTATTGGCCCTTTCAAAAATCAGCTCCTGGTCTTCATGGTTTCAATTGTTTTCTGTTTTCTAGCTCATTGATTTCAGCTCTTGTTTTTATAAGTTCTTTTCTTCTAGAGGCTGTAGAATTGGTTGTTGTTGTTTTCTATTTAATGAAAGTGTTGAGTTGTTGTGTTGTTTTTATGTGCCCTTAAGTCACCTGTGATCCATAGCGATCCTATTTATGGCAGCTTTGAAGCTGATCCTGTCCTGAGCCAATCTTACTGATTCTGACACACTTAACCCCATTTCCACAGTTACTCTAATCTCATCCTGGGTCTTCTTCTCCAGCACTTTCTCTCCACCCTTCTAAGCATGGTGTCTTTCACAAAGGACTCGTCCTTCCTGGTCATGTGCCCAAAGGTTGTGAGATGGAACTTCAATATCCTAGCCTCCAAGTTGATAGTCTCTTATATATCACGATTGTAAAGACACTTTTTGCACATTATGGTTAATAAAGCAACCTGTGTAATGATATGTTAAGACTGTTGGACTGTCTTGTTCCTCAATAAAATGTTTTACCTAATTTAAAAAAAAATATCCTAGCCTTCAAGGAGAAACTTGGTTTCATCCTTCTAAGGCAGATCTATTTGTTTTCTTTTCAGTCCATTGTATGTTCAAGACTCTTCTCTAAAACCACAACCTGAAGGCAAAGATTTTCTTCTTTCTTCCATTTTTATGTGTGTGTGTCTTGCTATAAACTGTCCTCTGATGACTGCCTTAGCTGCATTCCAGAGGTTTTGGTATGCTGTATTTTCATTTTAGTTTGTTTCAAGGAACTTTTATTTTTATTCTTTATTTCTTTTAGAACTTAATCATGTTCTAGCAGAGTTACTTAGTTCCACATTTGTGGTTTTGTAAACTTTACCCTCATCTGGTTAATTTGTAGTTTTACCACATTGTGATCTTAGAAGACACTTTGTAGTATTTCAAACTTTTTTTTAATTTGCTTAGCCTTACTTTGTGTCCTAACATATGATTGATTACAGAGAATGTACCATGTGCATTTAAGAACAAAGTGGATTAAATTTTAGTTGGGTGCAGTATACTGAATACATCCACAAGGTAAAGTTGGCTTATAGTATAGTTTAGATCTTCTGCATCCTTGTTGAGTTTCTTATAAATTGACCTGTCCTTTGGTAATAGTTGTGCGTTGAAGTCTCCTATCACTATTCTGGTGCTGTCTATTTCTTTCTATAATTATGTTAAACTTTATATCTTTTACTTTTTTTTTTCTTTGTTGTGTACTGTCGAATCGGATCTAACTGGCACAGGAGGAGATTGTCCCTCCTTTTCAAGCAGAGCATCTGGTTTATTCAAATAAACTTCATATATTTTGCAAGTTTATCAATTGGTGCATAAATGTTGACCAAGGTTATGTCTTCTTGATCTATTGGGCTTTTAATCAGTATTGTAATGCCTTTCCTTATCTTTTATGGTGGTGGTTTTTATTCTACAGTCTGTTTTAACAGAGATTAGTATTGTTACTCCTTGTTTGGGTTTTTTTGTTTGCTTGGTTTTTCTCTGTTTTTGTGTTTGTTTGTTTTTTTTTTTGTGTGTGTGTGTGTGGTTGCCCTTTGCTTGGTATATTTTCCCCCCCTGCTTTTGATTTTGAGTCTCTCTTTCTCTTGCTTTTTGAGATGTATCTCTTGTTTGTAGGCAATATAGTGATGGGCTGTCTTCTATTATCCATTCTGCTATTGTTGTTCTTCTGTTTGGCACATTTAGCCCACTCACTTTAAGTGTGATTATTGTCAGGCTAGGTTTTATTCTTGCCGTTTTGCTGAGGTTTTTTGTTTTTCTTTCCCTCCCCCCCCGCCCCATTTTTTTCTGATTTCTATGGTCTATCCACTTTCTATTATCATCTCCATGTGCAGGACTTCACTTCAAATTTCGTGTACTTTTGGTAATATTTTCAAAAAGTCCTTAAGTTCTTTCTTTACTAAAGAGGAATTAATTTGTCTTTCAAAGTTATTGGAGTGTTTTACTGGGCATAGAATCCTTGGCTGACAATGTTTTCATTTCAACTTTCTGTATATAGCATCCCATTGTCTCCTAACTCACATAGTTTCTGCTGAGGAATCAGAACTTAATCTTATTGTTTCCTTTTTGTAGGTGACTGTTTTTCTCATGCTGCTTTTAGAATTTTATCCTTTTCTTTTAATTTGTAGAATTTGGCTATGATATTGTCTTGATGGTTTTTTTTGTTGTTGTTTGGGTTTTTTTGTTTGTTTGTTTTGCTTTTTTTTTTTTTTAATCTAGTCTATTTGTGTTCATTGTGCTTCGTGAAAGTGGATTTATCCTCTATTTTTCAAAATACCTAGAAAGTTTTCTTCCAGTATTTATTCCGCCATTTTTTCAGGACTTCCCTGTCACTCCATGTTCTGGAATTCAAATCATACATATATTGTTCTTTTTGATGTCATCCTACATGATCCTAATCTTATCTTCATTTTCTTCATGCTTCATCTCTGATATTTCTTCTAGTATATTGCCATGAGGCTCTTGTTTTCCAGCTCACTGACTCTCTATTCCATCTCTTCATTTCTACTTTTTTCTCCTACCAGCATGTTGTACACTTCTGCCGTTTTGGTCTTAATATTCTTGATTGCATTTTTATGCTTTTTTTGTTATTTCCAATACTGTGTTGGCTGTACCCTCTTTGTCTTGTGATGATTTTTTTAAAGTTCTTGTACTTCTTTATCTATGCTATCAATTCTCTCTTTCATCTTTTGAATTTTCTTCTATAGCTGTTCAAGTTGCTCCTGACCATTATATTTCTTCTGGATTGTTTGCTCTGAGGTATTTGCTGTTTTATTGGCTTCCATTGTTTCTTTCAAATTTAGTATCTTTTTCTGTAGCTTCATATAAACATATTTCTTCTGTTTCTATTAGGAGTATTCATTGGGTCTGCATTTTTTAGGAAAAGGGTTATTTTGTTTTTTTCATGGTGGCTGAGGTTGATTCCTGCTTTCTTGACATTACGTGAATCTTTTATTTTTTTTTAGTAGATGTTAGGTTGTTATAACTATATAATGACCCAGAGTACAACAATATTTTGTGAAGGATCTATATATTTGTAAACTCTTCTTGTCCTGAGACATGCAGGGCCTTGGACCTGACAGCAATATTTCCCCAAAAGTGCCTGAAGGGTAAACCAGGAACCTGTTATTGCGTTCCAGCAAATGTCTTTGCCTGGTTCAAGGTGTCCTATCCTCTTCTGCTTGAGCTTAAGAGGTCCTGGTGGTGTATATAGACAGCAATGATTTCCCCAAAATACCTGTGATATTGGTGCACCTGGCACTGGACAGTGGGATCAGTAAGTGGGAAGTGAAACTGTAGCCCCTCAACCTGGCAGGCAGTGGTTCTGTCTTGGCATCCAGTAGCAGAGTGATGGTAAGCCTGAGACTGATTTTTAAAGACTGTCATAAATAAATATTAATAGCAATAAGGGTAAAAATAAGTACAAAACACACATCTCACATGAAATATTTGTTTTGTTGTTGTT
>NW_006399883.1:1365618-1373482 GCF_000299155.1 Elephantulus edwardii
TAGTTTGCCTTTTGATTTCCTGACTACTAATGCCAATAGTGTTGATTGTGGAACTGAGTAAGCTGAAGCTGTTTTAATAATTTTAATCTCTTCATCTACAACTACCTGTATTAGTGACTCAGTGATGATAACACCGGACTCAAGCATATTAGAAATATGTCTGGGTTTGATTCCCAGCTAACACATTTCATGTAGTTTGAGCTCTTGTTAGATCTCTGGTGGCCTAGTGGCAAGAAGCAGTGCTGCAATCCCTTAGGCACATGATTCTGCCTTTGAAAAACTGCCAGAAAGTCAGCTATGGGTCGGTTGTGACTCAGCAACAATATGAGCTATCGCTAGTGAAGGCTCATAGTTTGCTGTGATAGTAAACTATTTTTAATGGTACTTCTAGGCTTCATTGCTCTAGAATGAGAGCCTTAGCAACCCAGTTCTGCAATTTAACCAAGAAAATCTATACATTTCAACTGTCCAATCTATAAATGGTGATACAGATGGCACAGCACAGACTTCATTAATTGTTTTTATTTTTATGTGCAGTCTATTCAGAATCAATTTATAGCTGATCCTCCAAGCAGATTTTCAAAAGCTATAAATCACAGACCGACTTGATAAATACAACCACCACTGATAAAGGTTCTTGCAACTGCCCAATGCTCACACTAATCCTGATTGTGATTCTTTTAAGGTCAACAGTCTATGATGATGATGAAGCTTATCATATGGTCTTAGATGTTCTTAGATGCTATTGAGTAAATTATGATTCACAATGACACTATTAATTACAACTTAAAGTTTTGCCTTATAATACAACTTTTAGTGCTACACTAATTTGACTCTTAATCTTTGATTTGTGGTCTAGATAGATGTTCTTAATCTTAAAAATATGTATTAGGTTTTTAATAGTAAAGTCATACCTTTTTTTCTGGTTTCTGTTACTATTGACAGATCTTGTTATGGGTCATTTGTGGAGTCAATGAAAACATAGTGAACGTATAAACTACCGAGCTCAATCTTACCATATCTTGCACCGTTGTCAAGATTTCCAACATGCTCAAGGTCTTTTTATAGTTATTGAATCAACTCATTCTGCCAAAGATTTTCCTTTCTTTCACCGAAACTCCACATTTTCAGAATGTTTTACCCCAAAGAATTGCCCCTCCTGACATATATCGAAAATGTGTAAGATGGAATTTCACTATTCATGCTTCTAAGAAGCACTCCCCATTTGCAGTGTTCCCTTGTTCTGTTCTGACTACTGCCTCCTGATGTAAGTATAGGTTTTGCATAATCACGATCAAGTGTTCTGGGATTCCCATTCTTCTTAGAGTTATCCACATTTTGTTGTGGTCCACACAGTCCTTTGTGTAGTCAATGAAACACAGATAGGCATTCCTCAAATACTCCCTGCTTTCAGCCAAGATCCATCTAACATCAGCTACAATATCCCTAGTACCACAACCCCTTCTAAACCCAGCCTGGACTTCTGGCAGTTCTCTGCTGATGTGCTGTTCCATTTGGTTTTGGATCATCTTTAGCAGAATCTTGCTTGCATGTGATATTAATTCTATGTTTGATAATTTCCACACTCTATTGGATGAACTTGGGAAGATTGTACACCAGGGATGTGTCCTATCTCCATATCTTTTCAATCTATTTGCAGAAAAGATTATCTGCAAGGTTAGGCTCAATGAGGAGAAATGTGGCATCAGAACTGGAGGAAGACTCCTCAACAATTTGTGTTACTCAGATGACACAACCTTGCTTGCTGAAACTGAGGAGGACCTAAAGCACTTGCTGCAGAAGGTCAAGGACTGCAGCCTTCAATATGTATTGAAGCTCAATATTAAGAAAACGAAGATTCTCATCACAGGGCCAATTGACATCATCGTGATGGATGGTGAAGAGATTGAGATTATTGTAAACAGCTTTAGTTTGCTTCGATCCACAATTAACACTCTTGGCACCAGCAACCAGAAATTGATAATACATATTGTGTTGGAAAAGGGTGCTGCCAGAGACCTCTCCAAAGTACTGAGGAGCAATGATATCAATCTGAAGACTAAGGTATGCTTGATAAAGTCTTTTCAATCACTTGCTATGCATCAGAGAATTGGACAATCACTAGGGATGATAGAAGAAGAATTGATGCCTTTGAGCTTTGGTGTTGGAGAAGAGTATTGAATATACCCTGGACTGCTGAGAGAACAAACAGATTCATCCTGGAGGGGTTGAAACCATGCGGTCCTTGGAGGCAAGGGTTCTGAAGCTTTGTCTGACATAATTTGGACATGTTGCAAGGAAGGGCCAGTCCTTGGAGAGGGATGTCATGCTTGGGAGGATGGAGCAACAGTGCAGGAGAGGAAGACCCTCAATAATATGGATTGATTCAGTGACTGGGGTAATGGTGGTAGGTGTGTCAGAGAAAATAGTATTGGCACAGGATAGAGCATGGTTTAGAGCTGTTGTACATAGGGTCACTATGAGTCACAGATGACTTGATGGACACATAACAACAATGCTCCTGATACACTTCCTCTAAGATAGATTTATTTATTATTTTGTAATTAAATAGAAAATTTTATACTCCTTACCAGGACCAAAATCCAAAGTCTTCTATTATTCTTAGGTCTTTCTTATTCATTGTCTAACTTTCAGATTCATAGGAAGTAGTTGAAAATATTATGAGTTTAATTAGGTGAAATTCTCTTTGGAGACGAAGGTGCACCTGATACAGGCCATGGTCTTTGCAATCACTTGTTATGCATCAGAGAGCTGGACAATGACTAGGGAGGACAGAAGGAGAATTGATGCCTTTGATCTGTGTGCTGGAGAAGAGTATTGAATGTACTATGGACTGCCAAGAAAACAAACAGATTCATCCTAGAGAGGGTTAAACCAGGCTACTCCTTGGAGGCAAAGATTCTGGGGCTTCGTCTGTCATACTTTGGACATGTTGCAAGGAGAGACAGGTCTTTGGAGAGGGACATCATGCTGGGTAGAGTAGAGGGACAGCGCAGGAGGGGAAAACCCTCTATGAGGTGGATTGATTCAGTGACTGGGGTAATTTGGATGGGTGTGTCAGAGGCAATGCGATTGGCACAGGATAGAACACGGTTTAGGGCTGTTGTACATAGGGTCGCTATGAGTCGCAAACAACTCGACGGCACATAACAACAACAACAAACAACAGTGTTTAAAATGACATAGTTGTATTTTAGTACTTTGGAGAGGTCTTGAGATCTTGTCTACTCTTTTTATAGTCCATGGCATATTTACTACCTCAAAGAGACTGGCCTGACAATCAACTCTTTAAAATCTTTCTGAAACTGTTCTGTTCTGTACACATAGCGTCTTCCAGTCAGAATGGCCTTGACAACTGAAGCTATAGCCTATAAAGTAAAAGAAGTCTTATTGTAGTTGTTGTTATGTACATTTGAGTAATAATTGACCCATGTTTGTCCCTTCATTAAGGTTTCATAAGCTGTGAAATCCTAAGGGAGAGGATTGTCTATCTTCCTCCTGTGGAACAGCTGGTGGTTTGAATCAGGTGCCTTCAGGCTGTAGTGCTGATGCTTACTACTAGGTCACCACAGCTCTCTTTAAGAGGTTGTAAAGAAGGTAAATCTTTATGAAACTTCTGACAAGTAATTAGAGAATGAAGATCCACTAATGTTACACATGCTTAACTAGTTTTAAAAAATTTTCACCTTTCAGAAAAATGGATAGTGATAAAATCAGTTAAAACTCAAACTCACTACCATTGAATCTATTCAAATTCATATCCACTTTCCATCAGGTATGTAAAGCTGTAAATCATAATGAGAGGAAACCATCGTCCTTTTCCATCACTGGCATATTCAAACCATAACAGTCCCGTGACCTCTGGGTAAGCAGTCCAATATGTCAAGAACTACGCCACAAGAGTTAATAATTTTTTTAGGGCTTTTATACAAATAACTTATTGTTGTTTTATTTAGTACAATATCTTAAAGTAAAATGAGAAATGATAGGGTTAAAATTCATGACTCCTAGACAAATATTTGTCCTCACACTAATCACATAAGCTCATCTCTGCATAACCCAATATAAATCTGTATTTCTGGCAAAATCAGCAAATGATGATGCTGAGTATATGTGGAGAAAAGAGAGTGCTTTCATGTCTTTGATACTGCCTACAGCATAAAGGGTAACAGCTTCAAGAGGGGAAATTAGTTAATTTTAATATTTAATTTAAAAGTACTTTCTTGAATGTCCTTGAAATATTTCTGCTGATGTAAAGAGTATTAATAATATTTGCATAATTCAATTTTAATATAACCATATAAATATTCTGTCCTGGGTAGGTAGTGGAGTTCTTCAATGGAATAAAACTCAAATTTATTACTAACAAGTTGGAACTGATTGATAATTGAGTTTCCAGCAGGTTTTCAGAAGTTTTTGATCACACAGGAAGAGATTGTCTAGATATGGTATATTTTGAAACATTTTTTTCTCCCTTTATTTCTTCAAGCAAACTGTTATATAGCTTCCACATGCATAAGTTTTATTCTTTATCTTCTTACTAATTTCTAGTTTTATGATATTTTGATCTGGCAATATAGTTTCTGCTATTTTAATGTCTTTTAATATGTTGAGGCTTGCTTTATTTCCCTGTCAAAACCTCTGGGATGTGACAAAGGCAAGTCTCAGGAGGAAGTTCACAGAAATAAGCAAGCACATAAGAAAAGAAGACAGGAGCAAAATAAACAACATCTTCAGCAACAAACAGACAAAGAACAAAAATCAGCTCCAACAGCCTCTAGAAGGAAAGAAATCATAAAGATAATAGCTGAAATCAATGAGATTGAAAACAGAAAAACAATTAAAACTCTCACTAAGATCAGGAGCTAGATTGACAAAATGGTAAATAAAATAGATCATTGGCAAACTTAACAAAAGAAAAGAAAGAAAACAGACATATCTCAAATAAGAAAAGAAAGTGGCAACTCACAAAAAATAACTGAAATTGAAAAGGTTTACAGAAAATTATTGTTGTTGTTACATGCCATCAAGTCATCTGAGACTTATACTAATCCTGTGTACAACAGCTCTGAAGCTTTCCCTGTCCTGAGCCAGTCTCACTGATTCTGACACATCTACCCTCATTGTCTCTGTTACTGTATCAATCCATCTCATCCAGACTATCTCTGTCCTGTGCTGTTCCTTCACACTTCCAAACATGATGTTCTTCTCCAAGGGCCAGTCACTCCTGGCCACATGCCCAAAGTATGTGAGATGGAGCTCCAAAATCCTACCGTCCTAGGAGAAAACTGGTTTCACCCTCTCCAGAAGAGACCTATTTGTTTTCTTTGAGATGCATGATATGTTCAAGACTTCTTCAGCACCAGATCTCAAAGGCATCAATTCTTTTGTCATTCTTAGTCATTGTCCAGCTCTCTGATGCATAGTAAATCATTCTGAAGACCATTGTCTGAATCAGGCACACTTTAGTCTCTAGGCTGACATCATTGTTTTCAGTACTCTGGAGAGATCTGACTGGAATATTATGAAAATGTATTCTCTGGTAAATTTGAAAATATAAAGGAAATGGACAAATTCGTAGCAATCTACACCCTATCTAAACTGACACAGACAAAGGGAAACATCTGCAAAGACCTATCAGAAAAGGAAAAAATGAGGAGGTCTTATAAAGATCCCTCCCACCCTAAAATAAAATTCTGTTTCAGTTGGCTTAATGAATGAATTCTACCAAATATCCAGAGATTATCACCAATTCTCCTCAAATTATTTAAGAAGTAGAAAAATAAGAAATATTCCTAGAGTAATTGAAGCAAGTGACCCTAATATCAAAACAAGAAAAAATAAAAATTAAAAAAAAGAAAAAAGAAAACGGTAGAATAATATCTTGCATGAATAACTATTAACAAAATCCTGGGAGCTCTGGTGGCCTAGTGGCAAGGAGCTGCAACTATAATCCCCAAGCCACACGGTTCGAATCCACCAGATGCTCTGCTGGGGAAGGAGGGGCAATCTCCTCCTGTATCAGTCAGATCTGATTTGACGGTACACACACACAAAAATAAAAAAAAAAAAAATAAATTAAAAAAAAAAACAAAAACCAAAATAAAACACAAAATCCTGGCCAATAGAATCCAAGAGTATATAAGCAACAATTCATCACAATCAATGAAGATTCATAACAGGTGTTTAAAAATGGTTCAACGTAAGAAATATAATTTTACTCATCACATTAACATAGCAAAGAACAAGATTCACATCATCTTATCAACTGATGCAGGAAAGGCCTTGTGGAAAAATTCAACACTGGTTTTTGATTAAAATACCTAATAAAATAGAAATAGAGGGAAATTTCCTTGGCATAGTGACATGTATATACCCAACACCAAGAGCCAAAATTCTTCTCAGTGGAGAAACCCTAAAGGCATTACGCTGCTAACAAGGACCAGGCAAGGATGCCTACCATCACAATACTTATTCATTGTTGTATAAGAAGTATCTGCTAGGACAAGAGAAGGAAATAAGACAAGAGAAGGAAATAAGAGGCATCCAAACTGCCCAAGAACTGCTAGTTATTATCATTATAAGCACACAATATGACAATGTACACAGAAAACCCCAAAGATTGAACAAAAACTCTATTGGACCTAGTAGACCAATTTAGTAGAGAGACAGAATGATAGATCAACATACAAATTCAATCGGATTTCTCTAAAACAACAAAGAAAACATGAAAAAGGAAACTAGAAAAGTGATATAATTTATAATACTCAACTACAAGTTAAAATTTTTAGAGAAAATTCTAACTAGAGACTCAAAAGAGTAAAACTGCAAAAAAATTTTACAGGAAAACATTTGTTACTGTTATGTGCCATATAGTTGTCTGTGGCTCTTAGTGGCCCTATGCAAAAGAGCTCTGAACTCTGTTCTATCCTAAGCCAATCTCACTGCCTCTGACACACCTACCCTTCCTACCTGTTACTGTGTCAGTCCATCTCATTCAGAGTCTTCTTCTCCTATATTGTTCCTCAACTCTTTCAAGCATGATGTCCTTCTTCAAGAACTAATACCTCCTGAAAACATGTCCAAGGTAAGTGAGATGGAACTTTAAAATCCCTGTCTCCAGAGAGCAACCTGATTTCACCCTTTCCAGAATAGACTTGTTTGTTCTCTTGGTAGTCCATGCTTTTTGTCGTTGTTGATTGACTCATAGTGACCCTATGAACAAAAGGCCTAAAGCCCCTCTACAACTATCAACATTTATCCAAGTTCATAGAGTTTCCAGAGGCATGTTATTTAAGAAGTGGATGCCACTCCTGCTTCCAAATGTTCAGGATTCTTCTCTAGCACCACAACTCATGGGCATCAATTCTTCTGTCATCCTTCTTTAATTTTCCAGTTCTCTAATGCATAACAAGTAATTACAAAGACCATGGAATGAATCTAATGCACCTTAGTCTCTAGACTGACATCTTTGTATTCAATCACTCTGGGAAGGTCCCTGAATGCAGACTTCTCTTATACAATTAATCTTTTAATTTCCTGACTACTGGTCTAATTCTAGCCACTGTCTTTCTGATCACTTGCTATGCATCTGAGAGCTGGACAATAAATAAGGATGACAGAAAAAGAATTGATATCTTTGAGCTGTGATGTCAGAGAAGAGCACTGAACTTCCCATGGACAGCCAGGAGAACAAATAAATATGTCTTGGAGAGGGTGCAGCCAGAGTGTTCTTTAGAGGCAAGAATGATGAGGCTTCACTGTGGAAAGCTGGGCCACTTCAGTAGACAGTGTCACAGACGAGAGCCACAGATAAGCAAGAGAATAGAGAAGAAGCTCCAAC
>NW_006399883.1:1374722-1375719 GCF_000299155.1 Elephantulus edwardii
GAGTTGTAATCAATGGCACCTAAAAACAACAACAACTAGCTCCAAGGGTATTGATTATAGATCCAAGTAAGCTGAAATGATTGGCAATTTCAGTCTTTTCTCCATCTATCATGGTGCCCAGTTCTATCATTGGCTCAGTTGTGAGAATTTTTGTCTACTTAATGTTGAGCTTCAATTCATATAGAAGACTTTCTGCAGAAGATGCTTTAAGTCCTTCGCAATTTTATTGAGTGAGATTGTGTAGTCTCCATCATGATATCACATTCCTCTTCATAAACTCCAGTGTCCCAAATGATCTTTTCTGCATATAGATTGAAAAGTTATGAAGACAAGATGCATTCCTCATGCACTTCTTTCCTGGTTTTAAACCATGAAGACAAGATGCATTCCTCATGCACTTCTTTCCTGGTTTTAAACCATGAGTTGTTTATGTTCTTTGTTCTGATAACTGCATCCTGGTCCAAGTATTTCACATGAGCACAATTAAATATTCTGGTATTCCGTTCTATTCAAGATTAGCCACAATTTGTTGCGATCTACATAGTCAAATGCCTTTGCACAGTCAGTGAAGCACAGATAGATATTCTGGTACCCTGTACTTCCAACCAAGGTCCATCTGACAGAGGCAATGATATCCCTAGTGCCGTGGCCTCTTCTAAACCCAGCCTGTACATCTTGAAGTTCTCTGTTGATGCGCTGTTTCAGTCATTTTGGGATAATCTCCAGCAAGATTTTGCTTGTATGTAGTATTAGTGATATTATTCAATAATTTTCACACTCTGTCAGATTGCTCTTTTTTTTAATATGTATCTCCTAGATAAGCAAGTCCATCTGTTTGCTGAAATATTTCAATTGGTATGTCATCAATTCCTGGTTCCTAGTTTTTTGCCAATTCCCTGAAAGCAGCTTGAACTGGTACCAAGAAAAAAACAACAACAAAACACACCTTTGTTTACTCCTTCAATATTCTTTTGATGTTTCCTGGATCATTTAATAT
>NW_006399883.1:1376099-1377970 GCF_000299155.1 Elephantulus edwardii
GACTCAAGGTCAAATTTTGGTTCTTGTGGTTTTGATGCAGTTTTCTGTAGCTTAAACTGAACTAGCGTATAACTAGTCGGTGGTCTGTTCCACAATCTGCACCTAACCTCATTTTCAAATCTGATATTGAGGTTGTGCAATGATGCTTTCCACAGATGTAATCAATCTGATTATTGTGTAGACCATCACGTGAGGTCTGTGTGTAAGAGATAATGAATGGAAGAAATATTATCTGTTCATAGATAGGAAGACTCAACATTATACAAATGTCAATCATACAAATGTAGTCTCTACATGTTCAATGGAATTCTAATACAAATGCCAACTCATTATTCATTGAGATGGAAAATGTAAGAAGCTCTATTTAACCCCTAAATTGAAATCTTAAAAAGCAAAGCCAAACACCCAACTGGCTTCTTATACCCAAGGAACTTGAATTTGTGTCTCAGAAACAGTGAGATAACAAAAAATTGTTGCTCTAGTCTCTTATAATTTGTTAAATATGAGTAGAGAACTAATACAGTAGGAATTTGACAACAAAAAGGAGTTAAAAGACGTTTTAACAAACAGCTAATACTCATATAGAGTATCGTGGTTTTACTTATAAAAATGTAGTAATTTTAAAAATTGCACTAAAACTTACATGTTTTTGTTAGTTCCATAGATTCAATTGTCATTCATATCTAATCTATGAAAACAAGTGTGAACCTTGCCCTATCCGGTACTACTTTCATGATCTCTATCATGCTTATGCCGTTGTTACAGTTGCTAAATCAGTTCATCTCACTGTGGGTCTTCCTCTATTCTGTTTATCCTCTACTATTCCTAACATAATGTCTCTCTTCAAGAACTAATTAATTCCTCCTGAAAATATGTCCAAAGAAGTAAGACAAAGTTTTGCCATCTTACCTCTAAGGAACACGCTAGTTGAACTTCTTTCAAGATAGATACTCTGTGACAGTTCAAAGGCATTGACTCTCCATCAGCCTTTCTTACTAATTGTCCAACTTTTATATGAATAAGAAGCAATGGAAAATACCATAACTTGGATCAAGTGGACCTTAGCCTTAGTCTAAGTTGATATTCTTGTTTTTTAGAATTTTTGAGAAGTTGTAAAACGTAGACTTTCCCAATGTAATCTTTCTTTTAATTTATTGTCTGTTGCTATCATGCAATAATACTGATTGTTTGAATCTAAAAAATATGAATTTATAAAAAATTAAAAGGATTGCTTAAAAATTGACATCCTAGGCATTACTGAGCTTAGTCTGATTGATACTGTCCATTTTAAATTAGATAATTATGTGAGCTGCTATGCTAGAAATGACACATTGAAGAAGAGCTCTGCACTTACAATAAAAAAAAATAATATTTTAAGATCAACCCTGTAGTATAATACTATAATGAGTCATAGAAAATATCTATATTCATACAAGAAAGTCCTGTTAATACAATGATTACATTCTTCTAACTGGTATAGGGCTGATCTGTCCATTTGTTGTACAGAGGTAACTCGTGGTTGCTGTGATGCTGAACACTGTGACTCTGATACGTCAGATACAATAATGGTAACCCATGGTGGGCAGTGTTTGGTGGAGGGTCTGATTAAAAAAAGCTTGAAAATATATACAACCACCACAAAATCCTACCATATTTTGTTTTAGTCATTGTTTAATATATTCTAATAATAGTTGTATTAACAGATCTTCTTTGTATGCAAATAAATAGTATTCTATCACTTACCACAATGCACTTTAGGATATATTTTGAAACTATGTTTTTACTATGAATGCAACTCTGTTCTTTCTCAGTTCCTTATTCCTGGCATAATAGAGGATGACCTATAAAATAACCCACCCCCATTCATCTCA
>NW_006399883.1:1378957-1390019 GCF_000299155.1 Elephantulus edwardii
AACAATGCAGCATTTCCTTGCTCTGTTCTGATGACTGCCTCTTGGTCCGGGTATATATTTCACATGAGTACAATCAAGTGGTCTGGGATTCCCATTCTTCTCAGAGTCAGCCACAGGTTTGTTTTTTGGTTTTTTGTTTGTTTGTTTTGTTTTTTTTTGTGATCCACACAGTAAAATGACTTTATATTCCACCTAAATTTTTTTAAAAACTTCAAGCTTTCCTGTATTCATACTTTTTATATTCCATGTACTAATTATCAAAGCCTTCTTACAGCTGTTTCTCTTCAGTTTGAGAGACCTCCAATGTGGCCCTACCTCTAACACTATGTTAACCTATTGTGCATAGGCTTTTCAGAGTTCTGTATTTTAGAAGTAGATGGCCAATTCTGCTTTTTAGTCTTTCTTAATCTGTGACCTCTGCTTAAAAATATCTACCATGGATGACCTTTCTGACATTTGAAACAGCAGTGATTTAGCTTCCACAATCTACAACAGACAAAAGTTACTCCATTAAAGCAAACTGACAAATAAATGCTGTACTAATAAGACATAAAGATTAATGGGGATAAACTAAAATATAATTAGCAACATAAAAATTAATTCTCCTAATAGTATGAATTAATTTATAGATGTTATATCTCTAACAACAAACCATAAGAACAATTAGACATACAAATATAATGGTGCAGGACAACCTACTCTGGCCCGAGCTGGAGCCCATAGTGATGTGACAGGTTGAGGTTACAGAAGAGGTTATTACCTTTCAGATAGTAGCTCAGCTGGATCTGTGGTAACAGTAATTTTGGGGACAAGGCCCAAGGAATATGGTTGCATCTAAATATAAAGAAGTAAAAAGATCCTCACAATTAGGCTGATAGGCAAAATCATGAGAGATGGAGAAAAGACTGACATTGTCAACTATTTCTTCTTAATTATATCCAAAATGAACAGTCTTGATACCAGCAGTCAAGAGATGAGGAGATATATTACACTGGAGAAATCTGCTGTCAGGAATCTTTCCAAATTACTGAGGAGCAATGATACCAGTTTAAAGTCCAGGGTGCATCTGATTCAAGCCCTGGTCTTTTCAACCACTTGCTATGCATCTGAAAGCTGGACAAGGTATAAGAATGACAAAAGAAGAATCGATACCTCTGAGTTGTAGTGATTGAGAAGAGCACAGAATGTCCCATGGACTTCCAAAAGACAAACAGGTATCTCTTAGATAAAGTTCAGTCAGAATTCTTCTTGGAGGCAAGGATGGAAAATCTTCATTTCACATTTTGGGCATATTACTAGAAAAGGCTATTCCTTGATAACATACTTGGGAAGGTAGATGGTCAGCAAAAGAAAGATCCTTAATGAGATGGATTGACACAGTGACAGAAGCAAGGGGCTTAAGTGTGTTGTATATGATGAGGATGGCACAGGATAAGACATGGTTAAGATCTGTTGCCCATAGGGTTGCTACGAGTTGTACCTATCTCAATACCCCCTAACAACAACAAAAACAACCATAACCATCTTTTGAAGTCTGAAATTGATTGAACATGCAATAAAGACAGATTACTAAAAATTAGTGAGTAGAATGCAAATTCAGGCCATAGTCTTCCCAATCAATTGCTATGCATCTGAGAGCTGGACAATGAATAAGGCTGACAGAAAAAGAGTTCATGCTTTTCAGCTGTGGTTTTGGATAAAACCCCCGTACATCCCATGGACAGCCAAAAGAACAAGTATGTATGTCTTGGAGAAGGTGCAGCTGGAGTGCTCTTTGGAGGCAAAGATGATGAGGCTTTGCTTCACATACTTTGGACACGTCACTAGGGGCTGCTGTTCCTTGAAGAGCGACATGATGCTTGAAAGGGTGGAGAGTCGGTGAAGGAGTAGACCACCCTCAATCAGGTGGATTAATGTGACTGCTGCAATGGACTCTTGTGTATTAGAAAGTGTGAGGATGGCACAAGATAGAACAGGGTTCAGATCTTTTGTTCATAGGGTTGCTATGAATCATACTTGGCTTGAAGGGGCCCAATAACAACAACAATAATAACAACAACAACAAAATGCAAAGTTGAAAACAAAGAACTCATAGGTAGAAAATATGGCCTTGGTCAAAGAAGCTGAGATTGAATGACAGAATTTTATATAATGAATGAATTATTCTTTGCAAATATTTTAAAAGTAAGCATAAGCAGCAACTATATATGTGACCTTTACCTGATATCACTACACTACTATAACTATTCTCTTCATTTATTGTTTATGGGATCTTCACCTGATAGACTCCAAAAGAATCAGATTGACTCCATCTGTTGCAAGAGATACTAGAGAAATTCAGAATCAGCACTCAAACCCAGGCCAGGGACTGACTGTGAAAAAGATCATCAACTATGCACAGCAAAATATAATCTTGAGTGTATTCCATCTGGATTTTAAAACTATCTCAAGAATAGATTTGACACATTAAAGATTAAAGACCTAAGCTGAGACAAGTTATCTAATCACATGAGGGATATATATCATCCTTGAGAGAAGCAAAAGGTCAAACGATTTTGTTTAGCTACATCTACTTGGTTAATCTACATTAAGCTAAAATACCTCTGTTGATATAGTTAATATGGAGCTGTGCTGCTAAACCAAAGTCTGTACCTTTCTGGCAGTACAAATTCACCTGTAGTTCCTCAGGAAAAAGATGGGCAATCTACTCTCATGCAATTTACAAATTTAGAAAACTGCTGAAGGTCAGCTATGGTTATAATTCAGCAATAATAAGTTTGTTTTGTTTCTCTGTTATGAAGCTAAAAGACAAAGATGAAACAAATCTGTTGCTGTAAGTTTTTATTACTCATGATGTGGTAGTGATGTAGTAATATAGTAAATAATACTCTAGATTTAATCAGTGTGATCAAATTCTGTGATATTATGTTGGGAAAATCTCTCATTTATTAACTTGGGTTACATAAATCAAATTATACAATTGTGATTTTTCTCTTGTAATAAAGACTTGTTCACAATTTTAATTTGACATAACAAATATGAGATGCATGAAGAAACAAGTATACAAACAAATTTATGGCTTCTGATTACCTATAGATTTTCTCGCATAACAATGTGTAAATATTGCGTGCTAGATTGTATTAACTGAATACGCCAATTTAAGCATAAATTAAAGAATGTTGAGAAAATTAGAACATAAACATAACTAATCTTCAGGTTTTCCCTTCCCTAATAACTTCATGAGTGCTCTGACTACTTCTTTGTTACGGAAGCTGTAAATGAGAGGGTTCAGCATTGGAGTTAGGATGGTGTAGAAGGCTGACACCATTTTATCCTGAGCTGGAGATCGATCTGAAGTAGGCCGCATGTATATGAACATGGCTGCTCCATAGTACAGTCCCACTACCATGAGGTGGGAGGAACAGGTGGCAAATGCCTTGCGACGACCTTCTCCCGAACCCATGCTAATTACAGCCAGAAGCACACGAGTGTAGGAAGCCATGATGATCACTACAGGAAAGAGAAGCATGATGACACAGCAGATAAATATCATCCTTTCAAATGTTGAGGTGTCATTACATGAGAGAGTGAGAAGGGCGGGAACATCACAGAAGAAGTGGGGAATTTCCCGACCACGGCAATATGAGAAGGACAAGGCAACTGCAACTTCAATTATACCATCAAAAGATCCAAGAATCCATGAAGAGGCAGCCATGAGCCCACAGATTTTCTTGCTCATGAGAATTGGGTATCTTAATGGATGACAAATGGCAACATACCGGTCATAGGCCATAACAGCCAACAAAAAACATTCAGCTCCAAGCAGGGACACGTAGAAAAATATCTGCATTCCACAACCTGCCACAGAGATAGATTTCCTTCCAGATAAATAGTTGAGGGCCATCTTGGGTACTGTGGTGCAGATGAGCATAAGGTCCATGAAAGAGAGTTGGCTGAGAAGAAAATACATGGGGCTGTGGAGTTGCGAGTCCAGGTAGATAAGTAGAATCAATGCAATATTTCCCATGAAGGCCACTGTGAAGATGCCCAGAACCAGAGAGAAGAGGAAGTTGTGAGTGGGACTGTGATCAAAGATCCCCAGGAGAATGAAGTCAGATCTAAACGTTTTATTCATCCAAGTCATCATGAATAAGTTCACTGTGGAGGAAAGAGTATGTGAGAAGTGACCAAGATTTTACCATGGAAATATACAGGGCTTCATGCTGAGATCATAATACCTATAAAGATCTTTAAATATGAGATTTTTTTTTCTTTTTCTCCTAGCAGTGATTTTTCTCATTTATAGATTCAGACATCAAAGTTTATATTTAAGCTTGAAGAGATTGACACAGTAAAAGGGAAAGAGGTCAAATGTATCAGAGTTACTGAGGTTGGTTCAGGATAGAGCAAGGTTCAGAGCTGTTAGTCAAAGGGTCTCTATGAGTCATAGTTGACTCAAGACAGCATACAAGAATAAAAACAGTAGTTAATAGACTTAATAGTTTTATAGAAACTACATACAAGTTTGTCAAGATGCATGTAATTGATTTTGAGTAACAATTCAACAAACACATTACATGTATAATTCCTTAATAATAACTCTGAGACATATACAAAGATTCCTGAATTGCTGAGAAACCAATGACATTGTTTATAATCCCACGTGTGCAGCGTTCAGCTGCTGCACAAGCTGTACAAGGCTTTGATCTTTTGGAGGCAGATTTATATGACATACAACTAACTCTGTTTTCTAAGGTGTCTCTACATCACCAACTTTCAGCTAATAGTTGAGTACCTAATGTTTATATTACCCAGTAACTCAGCATATCACTCTATCATACAGATACAAATCTTACCCAAGTGTTTAATGAAATAGTGATTAATGACAATTCTACTTTTCTATTGTTGATCACTCAGATACTTAGTGGCTGTTGTTAGGTGCTGTCAAGTCTATTATGACTTATATCTATCTTATGAACAACAGATTTGAAACTTGTCCTATCCTGCACCATCTTAACCATCTCTGATAAGCTCAAGTCTATTTTTAAGAGTCATTGTATGAATGTATCTAGTGACTTCTTTCTACGATCCTCTATGAGGACTTTTTCAAGGGCTGCCACTCCTGACAAGGTAAAGTCAAAAGCAAAATAAACAGAGGAAATAGAAAAATCTAAGTTCTTTTTTTTACTTCTAGTTAACAGTACATATTTGTGACAAATTTCAATAAAATATAGTGAATATACCCTTTCTTACCTGTGTTTAAAAAATAGGCATTTCCGCAATGTAGTACAGTGGAAACACACACGAGAAGAGAATAGCTAAACTCCTGTCCAGAGTCTTTTTGCTATTAGGTTGTTATTAAGTATTTTCAAATCAGAATTAACTCAGAGTTAACTCTGCATTGAGTTTTCAGAGGGAGTAATCTACCAGCTGCTTCTCAGGTGAAAAGGTTAATCTCCTCCTGTGCCATTTACTGCCTCTGAAAATCTGAAAAGTTAACTATGAATTGGTTCCAACTCACCAAAACACAACAATTCCCATCACTTATCTTGTCTTGAAGATATTGTAGAAAGTTATTCAAATCACTATTTCAAATTCTTTATTTCCTAAAATAAACCTGTTTATACGCTCAATGGTACAAAATATATATGTGAGGCTATCTCTTTTTTTTTTTTTTTTTAGATGCTTCTTGGAATAGCTTTTCTACTACCTTTTATTTGTATGTCATAGCCCTCTTCGGAATTTCAACACATATACATCTTTCTTTATGACTCTGTGAAGATGTAACGAAACACAAAACAACCTACTGACTGTGAAATCAGTACTAACTCATAGTAACCCTCCATCTGGTTTATGAGGCTGTAAATATTTAGATAGGAGAGTGCCCATCTTTCTCCCACAATACTGCCAACCCAATATTGTACACAGTAAACTATCAATGACCATTTTATATGGCCGTATCTCTGAATGTTGATATCAGAGTAGAACTATGGCTTTTACCTCCGTTCTATAAAAGTGGTAGGGTGAAAGGCAATATCATAGACCTTTTAATAAAGCTAATCTCATTTACACTTCCACTAACTCTTGTACCAAAGGCAAGTTAATTAATCTCTTTGACATTTCTCAGTTTCCTCACAAGGATGTTGTACATAGAATGAGATAATTCTTATAAATCTCTCATCAAATGTATAGGTTCACAATATTCATTCATATCACCAACATTATGAACATATTTGTAATACATTTTGTTATATAATATTGCAATGAGCAACAAAATTACTTGTCTGTAATTATTTCTGAACATATTCTGTTTGTTCAGTAGTTTCTTAGGTCTAGATTTATAAAATCTATGATATATTTTACATTTTCTTTATCAAATAAGTCATATTTCCAAATAAGAACTCTTCATACAGCTCTCTACATGACTGAAAGTATGGACAAACACAATAGATCCATCAGAAGAGCTAATTTCTGAATTGATATGTATCTCCATTGCTTAAAAAGAAGTCCTGTTTCCACAATGGTTAAACTCTAGACTGCTAACTGAAAGGTCAGTAGTTCAAATCCACCAACTAATCCTTAGGATAAAGATGTGATATTCTCTCCTTCCATAAATGGTTACAGTCTTAGAAATACAATGAGGCAGTTATACTTTGTCCTAGTGGGTTGTTATAAATGCAAATAAAATAATCTACAAGAGGTTTGCATTATTTTAAATATTTTCTTGAATTCGCTTGTTGTCTCAAAGGTTCATTTAATATTCGAAAAACATAATGACAAATGTAAGAAACACAATGTTCTAATTTTACAAAATATGTCTGCATCAGCATGAAAAATAAATTCTCAATTTATAGCATTTGTAAATTAAAAAAAAAAACCCTTCCAGGATATGACATTCTTATAAAATATACAAGTTCATCTCCATAAATAATTTGGAATATATATCTTTTCTTTAGTCTTACCTTCTGAGTGTTCCCAAGAAGACATCATCTTTTCACTGACTAGTAATGTTTAAATTTCTAGAGAACACCATGGAACTAAATTTTGTTATGTCATCTGATTTAAATTTGTAGTCCCTCCAGAGAAGTCAGTCCCTTGCCTTTAATTATAGTAGTACATGTTCTCATCCACTTTTTCTCCTAGGGCCCCGTATAGAATTAGTTTTCTATCTCAAAAATAACTTTTACTAATATACAAAGGGAAATAAAACATTCTGTAACTTTATTGAGTAATAAAAAAGTTCTCTTTCCCTTTTTTCTATCTTGTGATTTGTTTATATAATAATGACTTACATTTATTTTTATTTTCTGACATTATTAATCTCATTAACTTAGGTGATAAATGAACAGTTAGAGACCTTATTTTAAAAAAAGAATGAATAAAACATACATTGGATTTTGGCTTGAATTACCCATAAAAAGTATCTGCTAAAGAAAAAGAATTTCTGAACTATTAAATAAATTGTTTTAACCTGATATCCTTCCTCCAGCTTGAGCTTCATATGCTTGAGAATTAGATTCTACTATCACTCTTTTTTGAGAAAAAAACCCCCACATTATTTATGGTTACATTTCTCTAATTAAAAATAGTTAGAAAAGTACATAGATAAGGAACTGACAGAAGTTCAAGCAGGATTTAGAAGAGGCCATGGCATCAGGGATATCATAGCTGATGTCAGATGGATCCTGTCTGAAAGTTCAGTGTAACAGAAGAATGAATATTATGCCTTATTGACTATGAAAAGGCATTTGATTGTGTGAATAATAACAAGATGTGGTTGACATTGAAAATAATGTGAATCCCAGGACACTTGATTGTACTCAGTCGACCCTATACCTGGACCAGGAGGCAGTTGTATGAACAGGGTAGGGGAAAACTGCATGGTTTAAAATTGAGAAGGGAGTGTGTCAGGGTTGTATTCTCTCTCCATACCTATTCAATCTGTATGCTGAGCAAATTATCCAAGAAGCTGCACTCTGTGAAGAGGAGTGTGGCATCAGTGTGGAGGGAGACTCTTCAGTAACTGGTATTGTGCAGATGACCAAACTTTACTTAGTGAAAGTGAGGAGGGCTTGAAGCACTTGTTGCAGAAGATCAAGGAATGGATTACATCTCAATATCAAGAAAACAAAGATTCTTACACTGGACCAATAGGCAGTGTCATGATTAATGGAGAGGAGACTGAGACTATCAACAGCTTCATCTTGCTTGGATCCACAATTAACACCATTGGTACTAGTAGTCAGGAAATAAGAAGACACATTGCACTTTACATCACCAAATAATACATATTTTCCCTTTTCTGAAACTGATTCTACCAAATGCCTACTATTTATACATTGTTATTTTTCGTATGTGCCATTCAGTGACTCCGACTCAAAGCGACCCTCTGAACAACTGCTCTGAACCATGTTCTATCCTGAGCTAATATCATAGTCTCTGACACACTTGATTTCACTGCCACAGTCACCGTGTCAGTTCATGGTCTTCCTCTCCTGTGCTGACCTTCTACATTTCAAGTATGATGTCCTTTACCAACAATTTACACCTCCTGACAACATATCCAAAGCATGTAAGATGGACTTTCAAAGTCCTTGCTTCCAAGGAGCAATCTGATCTTACTTTTTCCAGGACATTTTTGTTTGTTCTCTTGGAAATCTATGATATGTTCAGAACTTTTCTCTAGCACACAACTCAAAGCACTTCTGTCAGTTTTTGTCACTGTCTAGTACTCAGACTTAGAGCAATTAATTGAGAAAACCATGGCTTGGATCAGCCACATCTCTGTCTTCAGACTGACATCATTGCTCTTTAGCACTCTGGATTGGTCCTTGACAGCAGATTTTCCCAACACAATTGGCTTTTGTTTTTCTGACTGTTGGTGCAAAGAGTGTTGATGTGGAACCTAACAAGATAAAATTATTAACAACTTTAATCTTTTCTCCATCGATCATGATGCTACCTATTGATCTGGTGAAAAGGATTTCTGTTTTCTTGATGGTGAGGTACAATTCATACGGAAAGCTACAATCTTTGATCTTCTGCACAAATACAAAAAGTCCTCCTCAGTTTCAGTAAGTTGTGTCATCTGTATAATGCAGGTGGTTGATGAATCTTCCTCCAAACCTGATTCCACATTCCTCCTATAAAGTCCAGCTTCTCAAGTGATCTCTTCAATATATAGATTGAAAAGTTACAGAGAAAGTATACATCTCTGATGCACTTTTATCTTGATTTTGAAGAGTGAAATATTCACTTGTTCTGTTTAGACAACAGATTCTTGGTCTAGTTATAGATTTCACATGAGCTCAATCAAGTTCTGGGATTCCCATTCTTCTCAATGTTAGCCCCAATTTGTTGTGATTAATAGAGTTAAATGCCTTTATAAAGTCAAGAAAACACAAATACTCATCCTTCTGGTATGTTCTGCTTTCAGTAAAAATCCATCAGACATCAACATTAATGTCCCTAGTATTTCTGCCAGTTCTATATCAATGCACTTTTTTTGTCATTTTTTTTCTAATCTTCAGCAGGATTTTGCTTCTGTGTGATATTAATGATACTATTGTATAATTTCCACATTCTGTAGGATCACTAATTTGGGACTGGGAAAAATATGACTGTACTAAAAATTTCTTAGCAAAACCTGGTAAGCACATTCAGGACTTCATATATTTGTTGAAATATGTCAATTAGTATTCTATTAATTCATGGGGCCTAATTTTTAGCTGAGCTCTGGTGGCCTAGTGGCAAGAAGCTATGCTGCAATTTCGAGACCACCAGCTGCTCCATGGGAGAAGGATGGGCGATCTCCTCCCATGTGATTAACTGCCTCTGAAAACCTGCTGGAGGGTCTGATATGGGTTAGTCCTGACTCAATGGTAAAAACCACAACAATGTTTTAGCCAGACACTTCAGAGCAGTATGAAATTCTTCTTTCATTCTTATTGGTTCTTGATGATATGTTCTTCCTTAAAATTTCTGTGTCAGTCAAATCTCTTTGGTCCAGTGACTCTGTGTATTCCTTCCATCACCTTTTGATGCTTTCTGGACAATTGAAGATTTTGACGATTGTTCTAGTTATGTGCCGTTGAGTTGCTTACACTTCATAGAGACCCTAGATACAATAGCCCTGAAACCTGTGCCAACCTCTTTGACAAATCCAGTCACTGAGTCAATCCATCTTATCAAGGGTCTTTCTCTCTTGTGCTGAACCTCCACCCTCACAAGCATGATGTCCCTCTCCAAGGACTGATTTCTTCTTGCAACATTCCAAATAAAGCTTCAGAATTCTTGCCTCCAAGGAACAGCCTGGTCTCACTTACTCAAGGATGACCTGTTTGTTCTCCTGGAAGTCCATATTATATTCAATAATCTTCTCTAGCACCGCAGCTCAAAGGCATCATAAAGCCTTCTCTTCATTCAGCCAAGATCCATCTAACATTAGCTATAATTTCCCTAGTACCATGACCTCTCCTAAACACTACCTGTTTATCTGGCAGTTCTCTGTTGATGTTCTCAGTTCTAGTTGTTTTTGGAATCTTGCTTGCATGTGATATTAATGATGTTGTTTGAAAATCTGATATACAGTAGAGCACACATTTGCCCACATATTTTTTAAATACTGCAATTTGACACTTATTTATTCTTCAGTTCTTTATGTTTAAAAATGCTGAGGAAATTCTTCCATTTTTATTTTCTAACTCCAGCTCTTTGTATGTGTTGCTTTGTCTTATTGAGCTGCCTTTTGAAATGTTTTGTTCAATTCTTTAACTTCTTCATTTCTTCTGTTTGATTTGGCTTTTTGGTATTCTAGTGTAATATTCAGAATCTCTCTGACATCCATTTTGGTCTTTTTTTCCTTCTCTGTCTTTTAAAGACTTTTTGCTTTCTTTATGAATAGTATCTTTATAACATCCCAGAGATCATCTGCCCTTCTTTGGTGTTCAATCCCTAACACTTGTAATTTTTTTTCCAGTTAGAATAATTTTATATTTTTACTTTGATTTTTAAAAAAATTTTCTAATAGTTTATTTATAAAATTTGAATATAAATCCAAACA
>NW_006399883.1:1390154-1391481 GCF_000299155.1 Elephantulus edwardii
CTGGCCTCTCCCAACCCTCCTGGATGCTTAAACTCATTCTACAGTAACGTTTTTATGCAATATACATCCTTGTGGGACAGTTATTTCACTCAGCATAATACTCTCCTGTCCCTCCAAAGTTAGGTAATAATTTACAGTTATTGCTTCTTCATGATGCATAGTACTCCTTTGTGTGAATGGACTAAATGTCTCAATCTTTCTTTGTGGTTGGATATTTGGGCTGTTTCCATGTTCTTATGATAGTGAATAATGCTGCTATGAACATTGGTGTACAAATCTCAGTTTGTGCCTCAGTTCTCATATTCTCAGGATATATTCCAAGTAATGGAATAGCTCGGTCATATGGAATGTCTATGTTGAGCTTTTTGAAGAAGCGCCAAACTGCCTTCCAGAATGGTTGCACTATTTTACAATCCCACCAACAATACTTAAGAGTTCCTTTCTCACCACATCTTCCCCAATATTATTACTTTCTTCCCTGTTAAAATTTGCCACTGTTACTAGAGTGAGATGGCACCTCTTTGTGGTTTTGATTTGCATCTCTCTTATTACCAGTGATTAGGAGCATTTCTTCATGTGTCTGTTTGCCATTTGAATATCTTTGTCTGTAAAAATTCTTTCCATGTCTTTTGCCCATTTTGTAATTGGATTATCAGGGTTGTTGTTGTTTTTTTTCCCTTGTGGAGGCGCAGTAGCATGTTGTAAACATTTGTTATAAGACTCTTGTCTGAGATCGTATTAGTAAATGTTTGTTTCAAGTCTGTAGGTTTTCTTTTCACCCTATTGGAAAGAGTTTTTGTTGTGCACAGAGACTTAATCTTTAGAAGGACCCATGGATCAATTTTATCCTCTTTAGATTGTGCATTTCTGATTGTATTTGGCAGTCTCTTTATACCTTGGACTAGCACTTGGAATAAAAGGAAATTCCTTCAATATAGTGAGAAGTATACATGCAAACCCAAAAGCCAACATCATTCTCAATGGAGAAAGACTAAAAACATTTTCATTGAAAACAGGGACCAGACAAGGATGCCCACTGTCACAACTTCTTTTCAATATTGTATTGGAAGTGCTTACAAGGGCAATACGACAAGAGAAGGAAATAAAAGGCACTTAGTTTGGCAAAGAAATGGTCAAACTCTCTCTATATGCAGATGATAAGATAGTGTTCACAGAAAATCTTAATGACTCAACAAAAATATTTGGAGTTAATAGGCAAATTTACTAGAGTGGAAGGATATAAAATCAATATCCAAAAAATCAATAGAATTCCTCTACAGTAATGATGAGAACTCAAAGAAGGAAATAAAGAAAGCAATACCATTTA
>NW_006399883.1:1407271-1410846 GCF_000299155.1 Elephantulus edwardii
CAATGGCACATAACAACAACAACAACAACAATAACACACACACACACACACACACTTATTGTTTGGGGCCATAAGTAAGTTGAAACCAACCCATAACTGACCCTCAGTAGGTTTTCAGAGGCAGTAAATCACATAAGAAGAGAATGCTCATTCTTCTAAGGAGCATCTGGAGGATTTTAACTGTGTGCCTTTGCTATTGCAGTACAACTTCTTACCACTGGGCCATGAGAACTATGTAAGATAGCTAGAGAAACAGAGAGAGATAAAGAAAGGGAGTCAGAGAGAGAGGGAGAGAGGAGAGACACAGAGATATAAGAGAGGAAGACTCTGGATGAGATGGACTGACTCAGGAAATGGGGTAACAGGGGTAGGTGTGTTAGAGACAATGAATTTGGCTCAAGATAGAGCAGGGTTTAGAGTTGTACATAAGGTCACTATCAGTTGGAGTCAACTCTGCCACATAACAACAAAAAATATAAATATGTTAATATAATAAGTGTATTTACAAATATATTTAAACATATACACACACATACTTCAAATACAAAGTACGGGTTTTTTCCTTTTGTTTTGAGAAAGTTTTTCTATGCCAGATTTCAGCATTTTATGCATATTTTTACATTAATTCCTCCATTATTAAGCACAAAGTTTCTTCATTTTTATATATTTGTATGTTGAGCTAATTACCTGAGAAGTTGGATTATTTGGAGAGGAAAGTAGCATCATGACTAGAGAAATATTCCTGAACAGTATAGAATATGCAGATGACACAAACTTGGACTTACTTATGGGTAGAAAAGAAAGTTTGAAGTACAAAATGAAGTATCACATGGCCTTCATTATTAATTACTTCTCAACATTAAACAAAGTTCTCAGGACTGGACTGTTAGGGTACATCTTAATTGACATTGTCAAGAATTGAATTATATCCACTTTCAGCACCCATGGAGGTATCAGTTAGGAAGCACTGGGAAAATCTGTTGTCAAGGATTCCCTGGATAATATCCACATTTATGTTACTGATGTGGTCAGGTGCAAGGTCAATGAGTCATTTAGTTAAGTAACTAAAGAGGACAATCAGTCCATTGCTTGATAGATACTCCAAGTAGAGTGAAGCAAAAAGAAGTTTATTAACTTTCATTGATGTTGCCTTGGAACTGACACATTACTTACCATTTCAGGGAGCTTTTAGAGGCTGTAATTGACACTGGAGGAGATTGACACACACACACACACACACACACACACACACACACACACACCCCCCCGCAGTGTCACTAGCAGATTTTTAGATAATTGCCTTCACTACTTTGACAATTTGACAATTCAACTACTCCAGGAGGGACCAGATAATGCTTGGAAGGGTGGAGGGGCAGTGTAGGAGAAAGACCCATGATAAGAAGGATTGACTCAGTGACTGGAGAAATGGAATTAGGTTTATCAGAGATGTTGAGGGCAGATTTCAGAGTTAATGACTTGATGGTGCATACAACTAGGCCTCTAAGAGAAAAAGACTGATAACCCAATTACAAAATGGGAAAAAGACATGGAAAGACTTTACACAGAGGAAGACATTTGGATGGCCAACAGACACATGAAGAAATGCTCAAACTAACTAGCAATAACAAAGATGAAAACCAAAACCACAATGAGATATCATCTTATCCCAGTAGCAGTGGCAGAGTTTAGCAGGGCAGCAAGCAATACATGTTGGAGAGAATGCGGAGAGGTGGGAACTGTCAAACACTGTTAGTGGGATTATAAAGTGGTAAAGTGGTATAATCACTGTACATTCATCCTGGAAAGGGTTAAACCAGGTGAATCCTTGGAGGCAAGGATTCTGAGGCTCCGTATAACATACTTTGGACATGTTGTGAGGAACGACCGGTTCTTGGAGAAGGACATCATGCTTGGGAGGGTGGAGGGACAGTGCAGGAGGGGAAGGCCCTCTATCATGAGGTGGATTTATTCAGTGACTGGGATAATCGGGATGGGTGTGTCAGAGACAGTGCAATTGGCACAGGACAGAGCAGAGTTTAGGGCTGTTGTACATAGGGTCACTATGAGTCACAAGCAACTCGATGACACATAACAAGAACATAATCACTATAGAAAACAGTGTGGCATTTCCTTAAAAAGTTGAACGTAGAAACTCCATATGATCCAGTTATCCCACTACTAGGAATATACTCCACTACTAGGAATATACTCCTAGGAAATTATAACTTAGATACAAAAGAAGATTTGTACATCAATGTTCATAGCAGCATTATTCACTATCACATGACATGGAAACAACCCAAATATCCATCCACAACTGAATAGATTGAGAAATTGTGGTACGTTCACACAATAGAATTTCATGCAGCTCTCAGGAGCAGTGATTTTGAAAAATACTATATAACTGGGGAGAGACTGGAAAGCATTATGCTGAGTGGACTAAGTCTCGTAAGGACAAATACTGCATAACACCATTATTATAAAAAGAGTACAACTATGCGTAGTGGAATGGACCTGGGGGGAGGGATTGTAAAACAATGAAAGAATTTTTCTTTCACTTTTCAAAGAGAAGAGTGTACTGGGGGCGGGGGGCTGGGGGGCAGGGAGAAGAGTGCAACAATGAATGAATGTAAATTCAAAGTCTCTGTAAATTTTCCTTAAAATTAATAATTTTTAAAAGTTTAATAAACCAAATAGGGCAAAAAGTGGATTTCCAGACAACCACACCAAGCTTTTTTAAAAAAAAGGGGAGGAAGGGAGAGGATGAGAAGGGGCAAAACCACAGTTTTACAGTTTGGTATATGGAGGGAGGGTGTGAAGGAAATGGGAAGTAGCAAGGAACTGAAAAAAATTGGATAATGATGGGCAAGGTCCAATGGGGGTTGATTTTATAAAAGTATGGTAATGATTGTAAGAAACACAATCTGAATGAAGAACAGTGTGAAACACAATATATGCAAATTTTGTAAGCAGATCAATGTAAAAGAAAAATACCAGAGGAACTGGGAAGGGCGTATACCAGGGATGTGGTCTGTCTCTATACCTTTTCAACATGTATGTAGAACAGACTATCCTGGAGGCTGGGCACTATGAGGAGAAATGTGGTGTCAGGATTGGTAGAAGATCTATCAACTATCTGCGCTATGCAGACGACACAACCCTACTTGCTGAAACTGAGGAGGACCTGAAGTTCTTGCTGCAGAGGGTCAAGGACTGCAGCCTTCAATATGGATTGAGGCGCAATGTCAAGAAGACAAAGATTCTCACCACTGGACCAATTGGCGGCATCAGGATTGGATGGTGAAGAGATTGAGATTGTTCACAGCTTTAGTTTGCTTGGCTCCACAGCCAACACTCTTGGCACCGGCACTGAGGAATTTAAAAGATGTATTGTGATGGGAGAGTCTGCTGTTAGGTACTTCACCAAAGTACTGAAGAGCAATGGTGTCACTCTGGAGACTAAGGTGCATTTGATACAGGCATCCTCTTTGTAATCACTTGTTATGTGTCAGAGAGTTGGAAAATGACTAGGGAGGACAGAAGGAGAATTGATGCCTTTGAGCTGTGGTGCTGGA
>NW_006399883.1:1411401-1413019 GCF_000299155.1 Elephantulus edwardii
GGCTCCTTGGAGAAAGACAGGCAGGAAGTATGTTCCCATGGAGACTACTGGCTCGAAAAGGTGAAGGATGGTTGTTACAACTCAGAATTCTCTGGCCATGAGTGGGGCTGAATGTGTAGCCCAAGTATCAGTCTTTCTACCCTACCCTTATTTTCTTTGTTGTTATTTGCTGTTAAACCTCTCCAACTTGTGATGACTGCATGAATAACAAAACAAAATGCTACTCAACCTTGAATCATCAAAAATAAACAAAAACAAAACCAAAACACACACATACAAAATTCAACTCCTTAAAGACCATTTCACCAGAACTCCCTAGTTTATTAATAGAAGCAAGTAACAAATGCAGTAAGAATATCTTCTCTAAAATGGCTACAAAGGCTCTTCAGGAGAAAAAAAAAAGAGCTATGTATACCTACATATATTCTAGGAAAGATCATAAATCATTATTTTTTACTATATGAAATGGGTAGTTGTAATTCATGTGCAGCCTTTATATTTCTTATATACAGCCTTATAAAGCTTTCATGTTAAATAAAAATGGCATTTAACTCCTCCCTGGGCAGAGACTAAGTACTTAAATTAAATTTAGGATTAAAAGTAGAAGTTTATGATTTTATGCATGCTCAGGACACTGAATTTTGATAGTCTGTTGAGAAAAATATTTACAAAACATCTTTTTTCTAAATACAGTAAGAAAGGCTTGCTTAAGTACCTCTGGCTCAGGTAACTTCTGCTGCCCTTCTTCCTCATGAGGAAATTGATGCTACATCCACAGTGGTGTCTCTGATATTTTCAATCAACAATCATCTGGGCAAAAAGATGAGCAATCTCCTTCTGAGGGATATATAGGATTTGAAAACTTGCTAGAGGATCAGCTATGAATTGGTTCTTACTCAAAGACAATGAGTCTGAGTTGGATTTTTTCTATTAGGGAGTTGTCATGCTACGCCATGGGAAATCTCATGGCTTCCAATTTACAGGCTTGGAAATGCAAGGAAGAGTGGACTGTGAGTTGGTGTGATTTTTTTTTCTTAGTCCAGTATCTTAAATATTGCATGCAGTTTGAATTTTCCAGTTGCTCTGATGGAAAACATGATGGTAGTTGGTTTGTTATGCCTTTTCACACTTAATATGGAACTTTCCCCACATTTGATCCACATTTTACACATAATTAAGAGCTACCAATAATATTTTTATAATCTGATAATATTTTGGGGTTACTGGTTAGTTTTAAAAGGAATTATATGGTGGTCTATTGATAAGGGCCTGGACTACCAACTCAAAGGCAGGCATTCTGAATCCACAAGCTGCTAAATGGAAGAAAAATAGTCAAACAAACTTGTCTTTTATGATTTACTGCCTCTGAAAAGGTGAGGTTTAGCAATGAGTCATTTCCAACTCTAAAGTTGAAAACATAAGTTACTTTTGGTATAATATACTGATATAGATGGATACTCTTAAAATTAATGCAGTATATTTTTCCTTTTTATATCTTTTAAAATAGCATTCAGTTTATTATAAATATTTAGTATTGGCTTCCCATATTTCCCCCCTTTTGTTTTTATCATAATTATGTTATCTTCTAGATGAGCATCCTTTATACACAAAACAGCAA
>NW_006399883.1:1413810-1414291 GCF_000299155.1 Elephantulus edwardii
TTGTCCAAGGGTCCTTCAGATTCTCACTTAAAGCAAGTGAGGGGGAGCTTCATCTCTACTCCCTTGTCTATCTGTGGCTCTCGTCATTTACACTGTCTACTGAAGTGGCCCAACTTTCCACAGTGGAAGCAATTCTGACCTCCTTTATTACCTTTGCGTGGCCTTGTTTATGAGTAGGACTTCCTTTTCCTGACAGACCCTAAACTGGCAGCAATAGCTGCCCCAATAATTTTGGCCACTCTCTGGTCTTTTCTCTTCCCTCTAGATCCCAGTTGTTAAAAAAGGGAAAAATTTAAACAGATATATAACAAATAATTTTGAACAATATAATCTTTACGTTTAAGGCTAGAAATATTATTGATATGATCATTTCCAATCCAGAGATCCATGTTCCAATGCAGTTCCTATTTCCCATAAATGGTTTTGGTAAGAAGAATATTGTAAATGTGGATACGGTTCCAGTATTCCTCCTCCATCCCAT
>NW_006399883.1:1415759-1418683 GCF_000299155.1 Elephantulus edwardii
GCAGGGGCCATGCTAATCTTCTCTGTATCGTTCCAATTTTAGTATATGTGCTGCCGAAGCGAGCACAGAATGTTCAGTTTTTATGGAATGAAATTGTCACATTTTTCTTTTGTAGAGTGCTTAGTAGATTTGAACTGTCAGTCCTTCAGTTAACAGTGACTTAACAACTGTGCTTTCAGGGCTTCCTTGGTCTATAGATAAACATGTAGTAACAACAGGGATTGCAGAAGTCATTCATTTAATTAACCTAAAAAATAACACTTAAACCATATTCTCAATTAGCATCTCAATTCTGTGATCCTGGGTGTCACTGACTCATAGCTGACTCCTACATGAATTTCTGAGGCTATAATCACATAGGGGGAGATTGTGCATTTTTACCCCCTTGTACTGCCAGAAAAGCATAGCCTTTGGATTAGCAGCACAACTCTCTATGGACTATGGCAGCCAAACTCCCTTATAAACAATTTAATTTTTTGCTTTATTAAATAAATATTTATATCATGTGCTCAGGGAGCCTAGTCATAAGAAGCTACACTATAATCTCAAAGGCAGACAGTTCAAATCCAATATGTTTTCATAGTAAAGTAAATAGAACTTATTTTTAACAAAATTTTGATCAAGTTAGGGAAGACTCTCAAACAGGTGAATTGACATGATAAATGCTGAAGTGGTCTCTTGTGTGTCAGGAAGTGTGAGGATGGTGCGGGATAGAACAGGGTTCAGATCTTTTGTTCATAGCATCACTGTGAGTCGTACCTGACTCAATGGCACCTAACAATAACAACATGCAACACTAACAGAATAAAATGTTTCTCACACCCTCATACACAGCTACTTTTTAAAAAAGTCATCGGAAGAACATATATTTGAATAATTATTTTACAAATGAATACATTGCTCCGTATTTTTATTTTTCATGTAATGCAAAAATTTCCTTGTCAAAAAATGGAAAATACTATTTTTTAGGTTGAGTAATATTTTAAGTGTAAATAAACAGACAAGGTAAAGTTTAACAATTTAAAGATAATGTTTCAAGATTGTAAAGTCTGAAACATTAAATGAAAAAGCCTTTAATTTGCCAAATAAGTGTCAGTTTGGCTTGTTTTTATCCATAATAGCAGCTATTTTTAAAAGCTGCCAATTCAATTAATTTAGAAACTTAAAAAATAAGTTTTACAAGGATATATAAAAATTAACTTACAGTATATTAATAATTTTACTGTGTAATGCCAATTTAATACAAAAATCAATTACATACATTAATTTATTGTGAGCCTAAGAAATTTCCTAGAATATTTTATTCATAATTTTTCTGATGCCATATTTTATTTGCTCATTTCTAAGACTATAGATTATTGGGTTGAAGAGGGGAGGGATTATGGAATAGAACACAGAAAGGATCATGTCCTGGATGGTTGCTGAGACTGCCAGTGGCCTTAGGTACACATAGAATCCTGAACTAAGGAAGATTGATACCACAAGAATATGAGGAACACAGGTAGAAAAGGCTTTTTTTCTGTCTGCTCCACTTGGGAACTTGAACACAGTAGAAAATATGTAAATATAAGACTTGATGATGAAGATGAAACAGCCTCCGCCAATGCCCAGACCAGAGGCAAGGATTATCATCTCATTGCTGAAGGTGTCAGTGCAGGAGAGTTTTAACAGTGACGGGATATCACAGAAAAACTGATGAATAACATTTGAATAACAAAATGGCAGCCTGAAGGTGTTGCCTGTGTGGAATCCTGCATAGAGTAGACCACTGAGAATGGAAGCAAGTGTCATCTGGATACAGGCACGAGAGTTCATGATTATTGGGTAGTGGAGAGGCTGGCAGATGGCCACATAGCGGTCACGGGCCATGACAGTGAGGAAGAGCAGCTCCACGTACACAAAGAAAACCACTAGGAAGACTTGAGCTATGCATCCTGCCCTTGAGATGACATTGCTCTCAAGAAGGGAGTTAACAGATGAATTAGGCACTGTGACTGAAATGTAGCATGCATCCAGTATGGAAAGATTTCTGAGAAAGAAATACATAGGGGTATGAAGGCTTTTG
This sequence comes from Elephantulus edwardii, assembly GCF_000299155.1. Taxonomy (NCBI): domain Eukaryota; kingdom Metazoa; phylum Chordata; class Mammalia; order Macroscelidea; family Macroscelididae; genus Elephantulus; species Elephantulus edwardii. Next base: position 1,417,825 of record NW_006399883.1, read on the forward strand.
TCTACAGTAGTGACAATAACAATGAGAAAATTCCCAGTGAGAGTCACCAAATACATCAGAGAAAAAGATACTGCATGCACAACTCGTAGCTCCCATACATCAGAAAACCCCATCAGGATAAATTCCATCATTGCAGTGGAATTGGACATCTCTGGGTGAGGCTGTTCATACCTAGAAGACAATGAGAAAAGTTTGAAATATGTACAAAATTAAATGATGCGAAGATAACTTTCGGTTGTTTTTCTCTTGACACTTCCCTAACTCTGATTGCTGTTGAAGAACCTAGTATTTTGGAAGACCAGTTTTGGAGAACTTCATTAACTCCTACACTATTCTTAACCCTATAGTAGACATGAAATGAAAATCACATCCATTTTAATAATAAATACTAAATGCTTAGTGTGTATTTTTATGTATTGCTATTCTGATGTATAATTTACTCAGGACAAAAAGTACAAATAGAGTTATAATCCTTGATTAGTACAAGTAATTAATGTGTTGTCTGTTAATCAATAAGATGCATATTTGAATCCTATCCACTCAAAATTGCTTCAGAAAGGCCTGATGATCTACTTCCAAAATTGCAAGTATTAAAAATTCTATGGAGCTCATACAAAATCAATGTAAGTTAGAGTTGACTTAATGGATAGTGTTGTTATTGTTGTTGGGTTGGTTTTTTTTGTTTGTTTATGAAGATAGAGATTATATTGATATTGTGTATTTTTAAAAGAAATTTTGAAATAATGGAAAGTTGACAGAAATACATATTTCAGATATTTTTCGAGTCTTACATTTTTATTTTCAGGATATATACAATTTTGGATAAGAATACTCTTCCTTCTCCAAGTATATGTATATG
>NW_006399883.1:1418783-1423633 GCF_000299155.1 Elephantulus edwardii
GTATATATACTATACTTAATGTCAAATTATTTTCTTTCACTTGGAAAGAAATAATTTGTAATTAATTTGGTGTAGTGTCTCAAAGTAGTCAAAATCTCCTTACTTTATGAATTTATACCATATGAATTATGTTTCTCATTTGCATTATATTTTTATTCATTTTTATAGATACTTGTATACCTTGAAGAGATAAGACTCTCTCATAGAAGAATGTTCTTGCTTCTGTTTTCTACTAAATTTTCTTGTTAACCTTCCTTAATATTACTCATTAGAACTGAGGTCTGCCTTATTCAGGCTATGGTCTTTAAAATCACTTGCTGTGCTGCTGAGAGCTACACAATGAATAAAGATGAGAGAAGAATAATTAATGACTTTATATTGTAACGTTGCCAATGAGTACTGAATATTGCATGGACTGCCAAATAACAAACAGGTATGTCTTGGAGAAGTTGCAGCCAGAGCGCTCCTTGAAGGCAAAAATGATAATTGTTTTTCTCACATATTTTGGACATGTTGAAAAGAGAGACTATTACTTGGAGAGAAACATCATGCTTCAGAAACTGGAGAAACAGCTAAGGATATGAAGATCCTCAACCAGTTGGATTGACAGTAACTACAGCAATGGGCTCAAGTATGTCAGAGGTTGTGAAGATGGAGCACTGGATAGGGCAAGGTTGAGATTTATTTTTCATAGGACATTATGAGTAGTACTTGGCTTGATGGAACCTAACAACAATAAACTCAAATTAACACCTTCTAAAAATTTACTTTTCTAGGGAAAAAACCAAAGATCAAACAAAAAATTTAAAAAGTCAGGAAAATTTTGTCATGATAAAACAAAAGAACAACAACAAAAAAGAAAACAAATACCAAAACCCAACATAAAGTGAAAAATATCAGAATTGTGACATTTTGGTTTTCCTTTCTTTTATTTGTAGTTATTTCAATATTCTTCATTCGTTTTTTTGTAGTTAATCATTTTGCTGCCATCATATTCCTAAATTAGGCTGGTAGTTTTTTCTTTCATTTTTTTGTTTGATTTATTCATTAATAGACATTTTAAAAGCTTTCTTCTTGATTCAGCTAATAATAACTATAGGATTTATGATAACTATCCCATTTGAAACCCTAGACAAATAATTTATCAATAGTTAATTTTTTTGTTGTTGTTGTTCAGAGTTAAAAACCTTCAAAATTCTGATTGTCTTCTATTTGACGAAATTATATCACATCCTCTTAGGGATTTTTTGTGAATAACCTGAGTAAATACTTCTGTTTTACAAATTACTTTACCTAGAATATAGAGTCTTATTTGTGTTTTGTTTTCTTTTCTTTGTAAGTTTCTTAGTCCTTGTATTTAGTACAATTATTTCTCTGTAAGTATCAAGTAAAATTTTTGCATGTATTTTATGTGTTTGACAATGAACAAATGACACCTTCACTAAAGTAATATCACTATTTCTTTACTTATGTGTAGTTGGTACAGAGAAAAAAATGTTCACCCTTATTATTTGTCAGTTTAAACAATTAAATTTCAGATTATATATTCTGTATAGTTGATTATATATAGAGACAAAGCATAATAATTTGTTATAATTAAACTTTCATTTCCTGGTTTCTGGATCAGTATGATGATTTAATTCCTATATGTATTCACATTTTAACTCTTTGTACAGCCTTAATACTTATCACATGAAAATAATAGTTCCTGTATCCTAACATGTGGTCACATTCTAGGGTATATTTTACCAATTTAGAGAATTCCTCAAGGCATCATGAATTTTCATTAAAATATGTCTAGTTTCTTTTAGATTTATTGCTACCATTATTGCTTAGAACAGTTATTTTTAGACTACATACTAAGGTCAAATACCTTCTAGATGTGTATGTTATTACTGTTGTTATGTGCCATTGAGTCACTTGTGACTCATAGAAACCCTATGTACAACAGCCCTAAACCCTGCTCTATCCTGTGCCAGTTGCACTGCCTCTGACACACCCATCCTGATTACCCCAGTCAATGAATCAATCCAACTCATAGAGGGTCTTCCCCTCTTGTGCCTTCCCTCAACCCTCCCAAGCATGATGTCCCTCTCCAAGGATGTCTAAAATATGTCAGACGAAGCCTCAGAATCCTTGCCTCCTAGGAGGAGCCTGGTTTAACCCTCTCCAGGATGAATCTGTTTGTTTTTTTGGCAGTCTGTGGTACATTCAAACCTCTTCTCTAGCACCACAGCTCAAAGGCACCAATTCTTGTATCCTTCCTAATCATTGTACAACTCTCTGATGACTAACAAGTGATTGCAAAGACCATGGCCTGTCTCCAGAGTGACACCATTGCTCTTCAGTACTTTGGAGAGGTCCCTAAAAGCAGACTTTCCCATCACAATACGTTTTTTGATTTCCTGGCTACTGGTGCCAAGAATGTTGACCGTGGAGCCAAGCACACTAAAATTGTTAACAATCTCAGTCTCTTCACCATTCATCCTGATGCTGCCAATTGGTCCAGTGGTGAGAATCTTTGTCTTCTTGACATTGAGCCTCAACCCATACTGAAGGCTGCAGTCCTTGACCCTCTTGTAGCAAGCTCTTCAAGTCCCCCTAAGTTTCAGCAAGCAGGGCTGTGCCATCTGCATAACGCAGATTGTTGATGAATCTTCCACCAATCCTGACACCACACTTCTCCTCATAGAGCCCAGCCTCCCGGATAATCTGTTCTGAATATAGGTTGAAAAGGTATGGAGACACACATCCCTGGCGTACACCTTTCCCAACTTTGAACCATGCACTGTTTCCCTGCTCTGTTCTGATGATTGCCGCTTGGTACAAGTATAGGTTTCTCATTAGCATGATTAAATGCTCTGGGATTCCCATTCTTCTTAGAGTTAACCACAGTTTGTTATGATCCACATAATCAAAAGCTTTGGAGAAAGACATCATGCTTGGAAGGGTGGAGGGACAGTCCAAGAGGGGAAGACCCTGGATGAGATGGATTGACTCAGTAACTGAGATAACGGTGTTAGATGTGTCCGAGACAAGAAACTGGTTCAGATATGGTGGGGTTTAAAGCTATTGTGCACAGGGTGGCTGTAAATTACAGACAACTTGATGGCACACAGAGACAGCATTCATCAATTGACTAATTGATTTCCAAATATACGCTTACTATTGCTACAAGCTGGGAATATATTTGAGAAATAAACAAAACAGAAAACATTCTCATTTCTAGAAACTTTCATGTTACATTAGATGTAAACTGCTGAGGTAAATAATTGAAGATTCCCCCCAAAGTTTTAAGTACTTTGATGAAAACTCAAATATAAAGAGATATCTGTTTGTTTTCCCTTAGCACTATTTTCTTTTTTCCCCTTGAATAAAGAGAACTTTGATATATCTTTTAAATTTATTGAATAGAGTAACATTTCATTTTCTGGTCCAAATAATAGTTTAGAATTGTCTTCACTTATTTTATTTTCCTCATAGATTGGTTTGCATGAGAGACTGAACAATAAATCTTATTTCCTAATGCTGTTAGAGGTGTAAAATAAGCTTTGGATAATCTAATCCTGAAAGAAAAATTTATATCCTGCCAACAAATATTTACATATATTTGTCCAATATGTGTTTCAAGTTCATTTTTTGAAATATGTTATTATTATTATTAAATGTCTAAATAACCTTAAGATATTTGTGTTCATGAAAGTAATTTTAAATTTAGGTAAGCTTTAAGATAAGTTTTTTACTGTTTTGCTATTGTGGTTGACAAACTAAAAACACCACAGTTAAACTGTGCCCTCTCCCAAGCTATCTTTACAATCTCTGCCATATCAAAAATTTTTAATTGTTTGCAAAAACTTATCTGGTGTATGTTTTTAAATGTAAAGTTAAGGTGGAAAATCAGATATATACTATAGTCATATTTTAATTAAAAACAAAAAAAAACCTAGAAAGAGATGCATGGAAACAGAAATAAAGCGTATAATAAAACAATCTCAAGAAATATTATATAACATGAGAGTGGCTAGAAAACATGCTGAGTGAACTCTCTCAGGCTCTTGACAGATAATGCATAAGAGTGTTTTTGTCTAAACAGAAGCCTAATTAATAGGATATGAATAAATGCCGAAAGAGGGAAAGAGAAAGGATAGGAGAGATGATGGTAGGAAGGGGAGAAAATCATTGGGTCACAAGTGTAAGAAAGGAATGAGAAATTAGGAAAGATCCCCTGGAGATCTGAAAAGACAGGATAATAGAGGCCAGAGACCAAGAGCGATTAATTTTATAAGACACAAGTGATCTGGCGGGGAGAGGGGACAGGAAGGAAAATGTGCAACAATGAACAATTGGAAATCCATGTTCTTTATAAACTTTCATTAAAATATCAATTAGAAAACACCAAAACAGTTACAATAAAAAATTACCATATTCTAAAATGACAACCCTATAACATAAGTAGCAGTAAAGTTATCTTTCTGCCAAAACAAAAACAAAAACAAAGACAAAAATACCCCAAACAAACCACAAAACAACGTACTGTGGGTATGATAGTATGAATCACAAAGTGGAACTTCTCTTAAAAACCTCCAAACTCTAATTTGTGCAAGCTAGGGGAACACTGCACGGTTCAAAATTGGGAAGGGCGTACACCAGGGATGCATCCTATCACCATACCTTTTCAACCTATATGCAGAAGAGATTATCCGGGAGGCTGGGCTCTATGAGGAGAAATGTGGGGTCAAGATTGGTGGACGATCTATCAACAATCTGCGTTATGCGGATGACACAACCCTGCTTGCTGAAACTGAAGAGGACCTGAAGCACCTGCTGCAGAGGGTCAAGGACTGCAGCCT
>NW_006399883.1:1424283-1432482 GCF_000299155.1 Elephantulus edwardii
GACTCGACGGCACATAACAACAACAACAACAACAAGGCATAGGACTATAAAACATTTTATATCTATTTTGCATAAATTCCCTCCATAAAAATTATTCTTGTTGATTACACTTAAGTGACTTTCTACTGAAGCCAAGTGTCATTGATAATTAGCCAAAATCTTGTAATAAAATAAATTGAAAGACATTCTATAAATATTGTTGTTAGAATCCATGAAACGTATTAGTCACCCAATAAACAATAAATCAGAATCGAAAACCTGAAAGAAATATTCTTCATGTTATAATTGGTTGGAATGCATTTCTTAAAGAGAAAATAAATCAATATTGCATAAACTTATGTATAGCAATATGGAGACATTTTTCTCACTTGCAGAACTAAAATAAAAATTAGCTGATTGATAATTTAATTGCGTTGTTCATAGACTATTCTTCTATTTATATGTTCAATTGCTAATTCAGTCATTTAGGAAATTATAATTGAGATGCTAGTATTTCCATGGAATGATTTCAATTCATAGAAACTTTATAGGAAAAAGGAGAAATGTCCCATAAAATTTCCAAGGTTGCAAACATTTTAGAAGCAACTCTCATTTCCTTCTCCCAGAAAGAGTCTGATGGGTTGGAATTACTGACTGACCTTAACGGAAGGCAAGCACTGTTATATGTCATAGAGTAGGCCAACACTTTTAGATGTTACAAATTGCTTTATAGTATGCTATTTAAATTCTGCAGATGTACATGTAAGGTAGTGCATTTTATAATTTTTAAAATAGTAACTATTTTGTTTTCTATTTGTCTCCTTCTACTTATATTACTAATTTGCTTTTTTAAAATCAGTGTTGTATGTCAATCACTCAGAAAAATAAATAACAAAACAAAACTTACTGAGTTTTGCAGAGAACCATTAAATTGTTTTCTATAGATTCTTTCAAATATATTTTTATTGATTTGCTTACAATCACTCACATATATTGTGTTACAGGCATGTACATAACTTTAAATTTTGTATTGTGGGTTTCCATAAAGACAATTGCTCATATTATTGCACATCTTCAACTCACCAGAATACTTTTACATTCAGGGAATAGTGGTATTGATTCACTGCTTTGTTTCAGCTCACGACTGCCATTTGGCATTTTATTTGCTTCAAGTAAATGATTCCGCATTTTAAAATATTTGCTTGATTAACAGTTCACTGAAATTTGGACATAGATTTTCAATTGGAATTTACCATAAAAATTGCTCATTTTCTCCTATATTCTAACTCAACTAATCTTCCACAGCCATTGACATGACAGTGGTAACTTATTGTTTACTGGCTTAGTGCTTCACTTTGGCTCCTAACATTTTATTTGCTTCAAATAAGTGCTTCAGCACTATAAATAGTTGTTTTGACTAACACATCATTTAAATACTAAAGTAGATATGTTTAATACAACATAAACATAGTTTTGTTATCAATTCCAATTCATTGGGTCTTCTTAAGCTACGGAAAAACTGTAACGTAAAAAGGAAAAGCATCAATAAAAAGAGAAATGGTGTAAATAATTAATAATAATAGATACTCACTATGTTGTACTTTGAGTAGAGAAATACTTTCTTTACATGGTAGTTTCTCCCAAACAGACAATCAGTTTTCATTTATGGAAATGTGTAATGTACCTACTAAAACATTAATGCTACTGATTTATAGACTGCATTAGTAAGACTCTAACCATGGCCACAGAGTTCCTATTTACATAAATAAGTGGTAATTGCCATGCTTTCTCAATCAAGACTTTTGGGATCTCAGCCTGAGTAGTCACTACAGCTTTGGGAGAAGTTTGAAAATAAATGATTCTTGGCAGTAAAAGAATTGGGTCCAATTAGAGTACATGAATTGACACTAGTGTTGTGAATCTGGCAATATTAATAAACACAGATCTCATAAACTGTCTAGCAGAATAAACTTTTAGAAACCACAAATAATATGTACTAACCATATTTTAGTGTTGAGGACCCTCCTTCATAGGGTCTCTATGAGTCGCCTCTGACTTGACGGCACTTAATAACAACAACAACAACAACCATATTTTGCAATGAAAGGGATTTAAAGCAACTATTCATAATTTATATTAAGTGTTATTGAATAATTATAGCTCAAAGCAACCTTGTATACAATAGATTGAAATCTTGACTTCTCTTTCAGAGCCTCACAGTATCTGTCCACTGTCATAGTCACTGTGTCAATTCATTTCCTTAAAGGTCTTCCTCTCCGTGGTGGATTAATTTTTCCAGAATTATTTCCCCTTTTAAGGGTTTGTTTTTCCTGATAACATGCCTAAAATAGGAGAGGAAGTCTCATCAGCTTTAATTCAATGGAGCAGCTTGACTGACCTACTTGCATAATTTAGTCAATGTTTTTCAATTGTATCACAATTCAAAGAAATCTTTTATTCTTTACTCTTCCTTATGTCATTGTCAAACTTCCAAGTTCATATGAAGCTATTTAAAATACTATAGTCTGAGTCACTTACTTATTAGTCATTAATCAGACATGCTGGTTCTTCAACCTTTTACAAACATCTGTAAAGCAGAATTACTCAATGCAATACATCTTTTTATTTCCTTATGGCTACTTTCATGTGAACTGATTGTGGTTCCAACTGAAATGAAATCTTTGGAAATTTCAATAATTTTCCCATTTATAATAATGTTATCTATTTGTCCACTTGGAAGAATTTTTTTCTTTTCTTGATGTTAAAGTATAAGGCTTGATGTTAAAGTTGAAGCCTGTCATCTTTAATGTTCTTCAGTAAGGCTTCAAGTCCTCTTTCCTTTCAGTAAATTTTTCGTAGTAATGTTAGTGAATTAATGCAGCATATCATACTATCCAATGCCATTACATCTGTCATTGTTGTGGCTAGGTGCCATCGAGTTGAGTAGGATTCATAGTGACCTCATGAACAACTGATCTGAACCCCTGTCCTGTCATGTGCGGTCTTCATCATCTCTGTCACACATGAGTATATTGCTGCATTAATCCATCTTGTTGGTGCCAAGTAAGTTCTTCATCATTTTATTTTCTAACTCCAGTTATTCTCACATTCCATTATACTTGACTTTGTCTTTTTTAGCTACTTTCTTCATGTATTAGAGCCTTGATGTCATCCTACCACTTGTCTAGTGTTTGACCACTAGTTTTCAACATCTCACATCTATCCTTGAGATGGTTTTTAAATTCAGTAAGAATAAACTTAGGGAGATATTTTGTTTCTATGGACTGGCTTTAATCTTCTCCTTCAGTTTGAACTTGCATATGTTTAGTCAATGTTCTAACCCACAGGCAGTCTCTGGTCTGCTGAAATGGAAATTCTTCATTCACTCTTTTCACACACGTAGTCAACTTGACTGTGCTGATCATTACAAATTATGGCTAACCTTGAGAGAAATGGGAATCCCAGAACACTTGATTGTGTTTATGTGAAGCCAATACTTGGACCAGGAAGCAGTTCTGAGAACAGAGCATGGAAACAAACAGAGCATGGTTCAAAATCAGTAAAGGAGTTCATCAGAGATACATCCTATCTTCATACCTTTTCAATCTATATGCAGAACAGATCATTCAGGAAGCAGGGCGTTATGAGGAGAAATGTGGCATCAAGATTGGAGGAAAAACGCATAAACAACCTGCATTATGCAGGTGACACAACTTGGCTTGCTAAAACTGAAGAAGAACTGAAGTGCTTACTGTATAAGGTCAAGGACTGAAATCTTCAATATGGATTGAAATTCAACATCAAGAAGACAAAGATTCTCACCACTAGGCTAATTAGTAGCATCATGATAGATGGAGAAGATATTGAGGTTGTTAATAATTATAGCTTGCTTGGCTCCACAATCAACACACTTGGCATCAGCTGTCAGGAAATAAAAAAACTAATTTCACTGGGAAAATTTGCTGTTAGGGACCTCTCCAGAGTACTGAAAAGCAATAATGTCAGTCTAGAGACTAAGGTGCGCCTAATTCAAGCCGTGGTCATTGTAATTATATGTTATGCATCATAGAGCTGGACAATGACTAAGGATGACAGAAGAAGAATCTATGCCTTTGAACTGTGGTGCTAGTGAAGAGTCTTGAACATACCATGGACTTCCAAGAAAACAAACATGTCTGTCTTGGAGAGGATTAAACCAAGTTTTTCCTTGGAGACTAGGATTTTGTAGCTCTGTCTCACTTAATCTGGGCATGTGACCAGGAAAGACAAGTCCTTAGAGATGGACATAATGCTTGGAAAGGTGGAGGAACAGCTCAAGAAAGGAAAACTCTGGATGAGATGGATTGATACAGTAACTGGGAAATGGAGGTAGGTGTGTTGGAATTAATGAGTGGCTCAGAACATGGCAGGGTTCAGAGGTGTTGTACATAAGGTCATGTGGGTCACAGGTGACTTGAAGGCACATAACAAAAACAAGGCAATATGACTTCTGTATAGTCCATTAAATGATAGGCATAATTTGTTCTTGGGTTTTTAACAATATTTACATTTAACAAAGAACTAATTGTAAAAAAAAATCTATCATGCAATCTCCAGCATCATTTATGTCACCAAAGCCATATTTTCCAACTACCAATTCTTTTATATTTCCAACATTTTAATTACAATTAGCAATTATTAATATACCTTGCCTATGTAGTTGATTTTTCAGGTATCTTCAACTTTGACTTTAGTGCTTGGTGTAATATATTTGACTAAAAATTTTATTAACAGGTCTCTTGTGTGTGAATAGATAATATCCTCTAAGTTAGAGCAAAGGCAAAAGCATTTGAATATGTGGATCATAACTTACACTGGCTAATATTGAGAAGAATAAGTATAGTAGAAAACTTAATTGGGTATGTATGAAACCTATATCTTAAACCATGAAGCTTAGTCTGAACAGATAAAGAGAACACTGCATAGTTCAAAATCAGAAAAGCTGTACATCAGGATCGTATCCTTTCTCCATATATATTCAATCTAAGCAAATCATTTGAGAAACTGAATTTTTCAACTAAAAATATGGCAGTATGATCAGAGGAAGACTCATCAACAACCTGAGTTAAATAGATGACATGACCACCTTGCTAAAAGTGAGGAAGACTTGAAACACTTGCTGCAGAAGATCAAAGGCTATATCCTTCCATATGGATTGTATCAAGAAAAAATCCTCACCACCAGACCAATAAGCAACATCATGATAGATGGGAAAAGTATTGAAATTGTCAATGATTTCATCTTACTTTTTTTAAAAAAAATTCAATTTTTAGATTTTATATTTGCTCACAGTTTGTACACATGTGTTTCACACTATTCTTCATTCATATTTTTTTATTCATTAATTGTATATTTTTGCTATTCTCGACAGCTTTAAAATATCTCTCTATGAATGATCAATGATGTTTAAAATACTTTTATACATTTATAGAAAAGTTTTGAACATTAATTCTTTTTAAAAAATATTTTATATTGGATTGCATACAAAATTTGTATAGATTATATTACATACTTCGTTCACATTTTATTTCATACAAATCATTCCCATACAGTGTGTGTCACAAAATTAATCACCATTGAACTAAGTCCAGATTTTTGGGGGGTGAGAAATTGAAAGAATTTGTTCTTGAAAATAATGTATTAGGATTTTGTAAACAAACTAGCAGAAAATAAAAAAAAGGTCTCCCCCTGAAAAAAAATTCAGATTTCATTTTACTTGACTCCATAATCAACACTCTTGGTCCAGTCTGCTGTCAGGGACCTTTCCAAAATACTGAGAAACAGTCACATTAGTTTGAAGACTACAGTATGCCTGATTCAAGCCATGATCTATTCAATGAATAAAGAAGACAGGAGAAGAACTGATGTCTTTGAGCTCGTGTTGGAAGAGTACTATCCCATGGACTGACAAAAGAACAGATATGTTTTGGAGAAAGTGCAGCCAGACTGCTCCTTGGAAGCAAAGATGGCAAAGCTTCATCTTATATAGTTTGGGCACGTTGTTAGGAGATGCAGTTCCCCAGAAAGGGACATCAAGCTTGGAAAGATAAAAGACCAGTGAAAGAAGGGAAGACCCTTGATGTGATGAATTGATCTACTGACTGCAGTAATGGGCTTTGGTGTGTCAGAAATTATGAGGATAGCACAGGATAAGACAGGGTTCAGGTCTTAGGTTCAGGGTTCAGGGTTTATGGGGTGGCTATGAGTTGTACTCAACTCAATGGCACTTAAAAACAACAACCATCACTCCCAGTATGGTACTTCAGAATAGACCTTGAAACGCTCTTTCTGACAATGAATATGACAATGTTACCCTATAATTTGGATGTCAGAAGAGACTTGCCCTGGAATGAAAAGAAGATATGCTTGTTTGGTTGTCTGAGCATGATATATGGCTAAAACTCAGCACCAACAACATAAAAGACAAAAATTTTGTGGCTTTCCTTAGTTACTGTTTAACTTTCACATGCATATGAGCCTTCTGAAAATGTTATGTCAAAAAAAAAGAAAATGTTATGTCTTGGCATTTTTGGCAGAGCTGAATATAATCTTGGAAAACTTCCATATTTATTTATTATGATGATATTCAGTTCAGTTTTGAGGGTTTTTACTTTCTTGTTTTGTTTTGTTTTGTTTTGTAACGTGCTTTGAGCATTTACTTTAAGTTGTTGTTTTAACAATTTATTTATATGTTGGTTTCATGCTCTTATATTTGTGTAAAATATTTATATTCTTTACAATTTGTACATAAATTAAATGGCTGTATGATAAACATTGTTCCGTAGGATATTATAGAAGAAAAATCAAGGGGAGGAAAGGACTTCTAAAACATTAACTAACTTGTGATACGAAAGTACCAGGCGAACGCATGTTCACCCAGTCTGCTTGTCTCCTCATGTTTTGACTTCATATTATGTCTGTGTTTTGACAGTGACCAGGTTGGTAGGGTGAGAGCAGTGAGGGATTATGGAGTAAGGCAATGGTGGAGGAGGGAGGAGAAGTCCATACTGAATATTATAATTTTTGGGATTCATCAGAAAGTACTTCAAATCATCTTAGTTTTCTGGAAGCAATGTTGTGTCATGTGCATATTTTAAGTTGTTTATGAGTCTTCTTCCAATTCTGATTACATATTATTCTTCATAGCCCACTTTGTCAGATTAATTGTGTGGTATGTATATTGTATACGTATAGTGAAAGAATAAAATCTTGATACATATCAATTCTAATTTTAAACTGTGTTGTATCCCCTTTTTCTATCTGAATGCCTATTTCCTGTATATTTTTCAACTCTGCTCATTTGTTTGTGGATAAAAAGTTCAAGTTCTATGGTTTATTTAAAATGCAAAAAAAATCTAGATCACAAAATGCAAACTGTCAATTTTCACAAGATTTATTAATTGGCATGAAGTGAAGCAATGAATCCTAGTAAGATCAAGAAATATGGTAAAGGAAATATATCATTTGGCAATGCACCATCTGCTCTTACAAACTTGAATTTGAATGAATGTCATTCTATTTACATTCAAATAACTTAAAAATTATTTTTTATCTTTAGGTGAAACACTATTTTAATTTTGAAGTTTGGATATATTTCTTACCAGCTTGTAGAGGTGTAGTGAGAATTACAGTGTCTACTCTGGGAATAAGGCTAACTAATTAGAATATTCTAAAGAAATATTTAATTTAAAGATGATCACTCATGTGTTGCAGACATGTTGTTGAGGGGAGTGTCAGTATTTGGGATAAAGACCTTTCATGAAGGTGAAGTGACTCTCAATGAAGGGTATTGACAAATTGACTAGAACAATGAGTCTGAGCATGACAACATTGTTTGGATGGCATTGCTCATAGGTTTCCTTTGAATTGTGGTCTACTTGAAGGCACATAACAATAATAGCAATGTCTGGCTTATTGTGGTTTTCAAGCTAGAATCTAGGTAACAAAATGAAATCATAAAAGATCTATCAATACAATTGAGAGAGGGAGAGGGAAAGAAGAAGGAAAGAGAAAGAGAAAGAAAATAAGAATGACATTTTAAAATTATAGGAGTATCTCTTAAGAATGTTTGCCAACTAAGAATTAGAAGAATTCTTGAAATTAATTTTCACATGTAATCCAAATCAGATGGGATAATATAAGATATAAAGGGCTTATTTACTCCAAAGTTCTGAAAGACTT
>NW_006399883.1:1435447-1450020 GCF_000299155.1 Elephantulus edwardii
TTGCATACCTGTTATGAATCCCACTTGGTCATGGTGGATTATTTTTTTATGTATCGTTGGATTCTATAGACTAAATAATTTTGAAGTTAACAATTACAGCTTGCTTGACTCCACAATTAACACTCTTGACATCAGCAATCATTAAATCAAAAGACAAATTGCATTGGGAAACTCTGCTGTCAGGGACCTCTCCAGAGTGCTGAAAATCAACGAAATCCATCTAGAGACTAAGATGTGCCTAATTCAGGCCCTGATCTTTTCAATTACTTGTTATACTTCAGAGAGCTGGACAATAGCTAAATATGACAGAAGTATAATCAAAACCTTTGAGTTGTGGTGCTGGAGAAGAGTCTTGAACATACCATGGGCTGCCAAGGAAACAAATATGTCTGTCTTGGAGAGGGTGGAAACCAAGTTTCTCTTAGGAGGCTAGAGTTCTGAAGCTCTGGCTCATGTACTTTGGGCATGTGCCCAAGAGAGACCAATTCTTGATCTCTTCTGCATGGCGAGGAAGACCCTGTATGAAATAGATTAAAACAGTAACTGGGGAAATAAGGATTGGTGTATCAGAATTAGTGAGACTGGCTCAGGTTAAGGAAGGCTTCAGAGCTGCTGTACATAGGGTCACTATGGGTTGCAGGTGACTCAGTGGCACATAATAATAATGACAACAACACATAATTATAATGTTGTTGTTGCTATTTTCAAGTTGTATGCCATCAAGTCACCTATGACTCGTCATGACTGTATAAAATAGCTCCAAACCCTGCCCTATCCTGGGCCAGTCTCAATGTCTCTGAAACACCTACCCCTATTGCCCCAGTTATTATGTCACTCCATATCATCCATGGTCTTTCTCTCTTGCACTGTCCCTCTACTCTTCCTTCTCCAAAGACTGATCCCTCCTGAAAACACACCCAAAGCATGTGAGATGAAGCTTCAAAATCTTTGCCTCTAAGGAGCAGTTTGGTTATACTCTGTCCAGGATAGACCCATCAGTTCTCTTGGTGGTGTACAGTACTCTTCTCTAGCACCACAACTGGAAGATATAAATTTTTTTTGTCATTCTTAGTTACTGTCCAGCTCTCTGATGCATAGCAAGCAGTTGTGAAGAGAACAGCCTGCCTGATTCATGTGAATCTTAGGCTCCAGATTGACATCATTCCTTCTTAGCACTTTGGTGAGGTCGCTAGCTAATACAATTTGTCTTTTGATTTCCTGAATTCCAGTACTAAGAGTGTTGATTGTGTAGGCGAACAAGCTGAAACTGTTAAAACTTCAATCTCTTCTCTATGTATCAAGACGCTGTCAATTACCCCAATGGTTATAACCTTTGTCTTCTTGATATTGAGCTTTCAATCCATATTGAAGACTATAGCTCTGTCCTTCCATAGCAAACCCTTTAGAGCCTCTTTAGTTTCAGCCAGTAAAATTGTATCACCTACATTGTACAGATCATTGATGAGTCTTCCTCCAATCCTGATACCACACTCCTCCTCATAAAGGCTAGTCTCCTGAATGATCTATTCTGGGTATAGGTTGAAAAAATATGGAGATAGGTTGCTTCCTTCATGCATTCTTTTCGTAATTTTGAAGCATGCAGTGTTTCCTTGCTCTATTCTGAAGACTGCTTTCTGGCCGGTGTTTAGGTTTTGCATGAGAACAGTCAAGTCTTCTGGGTTTCCCATTCTTTTCAAGGTTATACATTATTTGTTGTTATCCACACAATTAAACACTTTTGTGTAGTCAATAAATTACAGACAGATATTCCTTTGATAGTCTCTGTTTTCAGCCAAGATCCATCTGACGTTGGCAATGATATCCTTAGTGCCACACCTTTTTCTAAGCCCAGCTTGTATTTCTAGTAGTTATCTGCAAATGATCTTTTTAAGGCATTTTTGGATAAACTTTAGTAAGATTTTGCTTGTGTGTGATATTATTTGATAATTTCCACATTTTGTCAGATCATCTTCTTTTTTAAATGGGGATAAATATAGATCATTTCCAGTCCATTTACCAGGTGGTTGTCTTCCAGATTTTTTTGGCACAACCTAGAAATCTTGTTCAGGGCAGCATCTGTTTGTTGAAATGTATCAACTGGTATGCCATCAATTCCTGGAGCCTAGTTCTTTGCCAATTCCTTCAGAGAAGCTTGACCTTCTTCCTTCATTATCAATTCCTTTTTATTATTTGTTGTTTCCTGAAATTTTTCTGTACAAAGCAATTCTTTTTGGTACAGTGACTCTGAGTACTCTTTTCATTTTCTTTAATTATTTTGTTGTTTTTAAATATTCTGCCCATAGCATCCTTAAGTATTGCATCTGGATGCTTGACTTTGTTCTTCATTTCTTCAGTTTAAGCTATGTTAAAATGTCGTTCCAGCTGCTCCGTATGAGATAAAGAGAGGCTTCCTCCAGTGTGATCTACTGCCTCTGAAAACCCATGATGAGGTCAGCTGTGAATCCGTTCCAACACATAATAACAACAGCAAAAGCTGCATTGGTATTGTACCATTTATAACCAGTCTTTGGATTACTTTTATCATAATTTTACTTGTGATGTTGTTGTGTTATATGCCATTAAGTCACTTGCAACCTATGTGCAATAATAGCTCTGAATCTGCCCTATTTAAACCTGTTTTTATCTGGTCCTTTTCACTCCTCTGTGTACAGATATATTTTCAACCTCTTTTAAAAGTAAGACTTTTAAAAACTTTTATTGGAATTTAGTTCTGGCACAAATAATTTCTTTTATAAATATTAGTACAAAATGTACCAAATGTCCAACTTTCCAAAGCTATTGTTTAATTGTTTTGTGTCGTAGAGTCAAAACTTATCCACAGGTAGCCCTCCAGTGGGTTTTCAGAGACAATGCATCTCTTCTGTGGTTCAAAGCCACCAGCTGCTCTACATGAGAAAGATAGGCAATCTCCTCCTGTGTGATTTACTGCTTCTGAAAACCCACTGGATAAAGTGAGCACATCAGCAATAAAACTCCACAAGGGTAGAGACTTAGGTCACAATATCTATATGGATGAGAATTCAAGATACGTTCTATCCTAATCCTATCGGGCAAAACAACAATTTTCTCTAGAATGAGTTTATAAGCACAAAGAAGATTACAATGGCCACATTTATCAAAACTGAAAGCTATGCCTGGAGGGGCATATTTTTTAAATTCATTCTACCATAAGTTGGCAGGTGCCAAGAGTGTTGATTGTGGAGCTGAGCAAGCTGTAACTGTTAATAACCTTAATCTCTTCTCCATCTATCATGGTACTGCCTGTTGCCCCAGGAGTGAGAATCTTTGTCTTCTTAATATTAAATTTTAATCCATACTGAATATGACAGTCCCTCACCTTCTGCAGCAAGTGCTTCAGGTGCTCCTCAGTTTTAGGAAACAAAGTTGTGTCATCTGTATAATGCAGGTTATTGATGAAGCTTCCTCCAGTCTTGATGTCACATTCCTTCTCATAAAGCTCAGCCTCTGAGATGATTTGTTCTGCATATAGCATGAAAAGGTATGGAGACAATGTGCACCCCAAACACACTCCTTTTCCGATTTTGAGCCATGCAATGTTTCCTTGCTTCTTTGTTCTGAGGACTGCTTCCTGGTCCAAGTCTAAGGTATGCCTAATCTAGGATGTGGTTTTTGCAGTTACCTGCTATGTATTCGAGCAATAAAAAAAAATCAGGACAATGACTAAAGATGACGAAAGAGAAATTGATGCCTTCGAGTTGTGGTGCTGGAGAAGAGTCTTGAACATACTATGGACTGCCAAGAAAACAAATTGGTCTGTCTTGGAGAGGGTTAAATCAAGTTTCTCCTTGGAGGTTAGAATTTTGAAGCACCATCTCACATTCTCTGGGCACGTGTCCAGGAGGACTAGTCTTTGGAGAAGGACATCATGCTCAGAATGGTGGAGACACAGCACAGGAGAGGAAGACCACAAATAAAGTATATTGATATAGTAGCTGGGGAAATGGGTGTAGTTATGTCAGAATCAGTGAGACTGGCTCAGAGCAGGGCAGTCTTCAGAGCTGCTGTACACAGGGTCACTATGGGTCACAGATGACTCTATGACACATAACAACATCAACAACAATCGTAAGTCTGATGGAAATTTCTTTCAGTTTTTGCTTATCTGAGCCATTTTTTTCTTTCATTAAAGTTATCTTTATTAGAGTATAATTCTGTATTTACTTTTTTTTAAGTCACTTAAAACTTGTTCTATTATATTCTTTGTATTATATTAAATTGTTCTCAGTCTGAAATTTGCAGTCATCCTTATCTCTGCTCTTATATTTGACCTGTTGTTCAATGTTACCAATTTCTTTTTGGTATAGGTTGAGTAATTGAATTTGGTATAGTCATATTCTTGATTCTTGGATTGTTTTTCTTAAGATCTTTATATCTTACTTAATGTAAGATATCTTTATATCTGTGCTTTCATGGTTTTTTGTTTGTTTTGCCAAACTTAGACAAAAATTGGCCATTATTTTTTCAAATGTTTTACGCCCACACCCACTGTTCCTTCTGGAAATACCAATTATATGTAACGACGACTGTGGGATGAAATTGCAAACTTAATAATTTTTAAAACTTAATTTAGAGTCTTTTTTTCCTTTTCACTTTAAAGAATCAATCTCTTCATATTATTTTTTTCCAGTTATTGTGATTGAGATTTTGACGGATAAAATTAGTATTCCATTCAAGAGTTTAGATACTTTGGGTCATGACAGTGATTCCAACATAACAGTATAGTGGTATTCTTCCCCAATCCTCTATTCTTTGCTGTCCTTCCTCAGTCTTCCGTGCTTCATCCCTGGGAAAATTATTTTTTTTTCTTTTTTGTTATTTTGCATGGGTGATTGTTCTAACGAATATCACTATATTTTTCTTGTTTACCTATCACTCTATTTAGTTCTTGTTTACCCAGACTAGTCAGTATTTTGACTTAAAACCCAGCAATGAGGTGTGTCCAGGTCTAGGAGTTAGTGGTAAGAAGATGTGCTACAGTATTTAAAGCATTCAATTAAATTCACCAGCTTCTTTGTGGGAGAAGAATAGGCAATATCTTCCCATGCAATTAGCTGCCGCAGAAAGCCCACTGAAGGGTCAGTTTTGGGTCAGTTCCTAAGAAGAGACTGTGACACTGGGGTATCATTGCTGATAACAGTTAGGTCCAAGATGAAAACAAAGAAGACCAGAAGAACCTCTATTTGTGCTTTATTGGCTGTACAAAGGTATTAGACTGTATGGATTGTAAGAAGTTATTGTAAAAACTGAGGAAAAAATGGGAATCTAAGAACATGTAATCATGCTTATATAAAACTTACACGAAGACCAGGAAGCTGTCAGAACAGAGCAAAGAAACTGTATGATTTAATATAAAGAAAAGAATGTGTCAGGGCTGTATCCTTTCCTCATACTTATTCAGTATGTATGCTAATCAAATTGCTCAAGAAGTACATTTGTTGATATTGGTGCTGTAACATCTAGAAATAATAGTAAATACACATAAACTACCTTTTAACTATATGATCTTTCACAATTTTAATATTACAGCAATATAAACCATGTGATTTTTTAATTAATTCATCACATAAATTATAAGGTGATGAACATTTGAATTATGGTACTTTGTGGTCTAGAAAATGTTCTATAGGAAAAGTACTTCAGCTGAACATTGTGGACATATTTACTCTTTTCTTCTAGAAGCGCTGATCATACAGAAATGAAATAATGACAGGTATTTGCAGGAACAAACAAAAATATAAGTATATTTGTTAAAGTATGCTTTCAAGTGGTGAATATGATTCTCTATTTGGAAAAAGGCAGTTGTGATTAATGTTAGAATCCTTGACTTTCATGTGGGAGACTTTGGTTTAATTCCTAGTCAATGTCCCTTATACACTGCTAACAGCAGTTTTTCAGTGACTACTTGCATGGTGTTATAATGATGAATAAGTTTCAGCAGAGTTTTCAGGATAAAATGATAAAAGAAGAAATGCAAATGAAGACATTTATCTTTTGCTTTTTAAAGAGATGAATGAATGAAAATACAAAAATCTTTGTAAATGTTCATTAAAATGAATAAAGTAAATTTTTTTTAAAAAAAAGAAGAAATGCCTGGTAACTACATAGAAAGTGATTTTAAGGAAAATCATACAAATCATAACGGTCCTTTAGGCAAATGGAGACAAGGCTTATATGGGACTGGGCAGAATTTTGCTCTTTTCCGGGTACCAATGTTAAAGAATTACCTGATAGTAGATAACAACAGCCATTGAATAAGGAGCACGTGTATTTACTGTATGCTCAAACAGCTCCTAATAGAGATTCCTTTAAAGCCATGTGATAGTAAAGGTCAGCACTGGACTTCTCTGGATCAGAGGAACTTTCAATCCCTTTACAGTCCAGCTTCTATCCTACCTATGTTGTTGCTGTGCACAGTCAAGTCAGATCTGACTCAGAACTGACCATCTAGTGAGGTTTTCAGAGGGAGTAAATTGCACAGAAGATTTTTCATCCTTCTCCTGTGGGACAGGTGGTGGATTTAAACTGTGTGCCTTCAGAATTGCAGCACAGCTTCCTACTGCTAGGCCCCCAGAGGAATGTCAGTGATCTATAGGATCATCTCAATGGCACAACACAACAACAATAACGAATAATCTCACTATTCACCACATGTATTATCCCGCTGTACCTTTTGCTTCTATAGAAACTCACACACACACACACACACACACACACACACACACACACAAAACAAACAAACAAACAAAAAACTGAACTGACGGAGTAAATTGAAGAAAATAATTCAAAGAGAAGTCAAAAAAACAAACATCTATGATGAAATTTTCAAAGAGCTGGAATAAGAAAATCATTAAGGAAAAACAGTTGGCATTTTTCAAGCTGAAAGAACTGAAAAACAAAATTCTTCTTCAAGTTACAATATTAACATATTATCTGAGGAAAATATTTAATAAATTATCAGAAGGCATAACAAAGAATGGAAAGAAAACATACAGTCATTGTGTCAGAAAAATTAGTCAGCACTGAGTAAATTTAATAAGCAGCATATGATCATGAACCAGCGACATTGAAAAAAGTATCCCAAGCAGTATTGAAACCATAGGCAAAAAAAATAAGGCTCCAGGAATTGACGCAATATTAATTGAAAAGTCCCAATAAACAGATGAAGTCCTACACATATTCTAACTTAAAAATTTGGAAAACAGCTTCTTGGTCAATAAACTGGAAAAGCTTCATATATGTGCATAATAAAATAAAAAAAACCCACATGACCCAGGTTAACAATGGACTATTATGAAAAATGATATTCAAACAAATATGAAAACCTAGATAAATGGATAAATATGCTTATAAAATCATTAGCTACCTAAACTGACACAGATTGAAATTGATACCCTTAACAGATTCATTACAAAAGAAGAAATTGAAAAGTTAATAAAACAACATCCAGCCAAAAAAATACCCTAGACCAGATGATTTTACGAGTGAATTTTATCTAACATTCAGAGAACTGTCACTAATTCTACATAAACTGTTTCAGAAAATAGAAAAAGATGGAATTCTCCCAGACTCATTTGATGAAGCAAACATATCCTTGATACCAAAGCCAGGAAAGGACATCACCAAAATAGACAACTATAGGCCAATATCTCTCATGAATCCCCATTCTTCTTAATGTCAGTTACAGTTTGTTATGATTTACACACTCAAATGTCTTTGCATAGCCCGAAAAACATAGATAGACATTCTTCTAGTATTCTGTATTTTTAGCCAAGATCCATCTGTCATCAGTAGTGACATCCCTGTGCCATGACCTCTTTTAAATCTAGTTTGAACTGATTGTTCTCTGTCAACGTATTGTTCTAGCCATTTTTGGATTATCTTTAACAATACCCTATTTGCATATAACATTAATGATATTGTTCAATGATTTCCATGTCATGTTGGTTCATCTTTCTATACAATGGGGAAAACTATGAACCCCTTACAATTTGTCGACCAAGTCACTATCTTCCAAGTTTTCTGGCACAGACTGATGAGCATATCCAGGGCTGCATCAGTTAGGGGAAACATGTCAATTGCTTTCCTATCTATTCCTTGGATCTTATATTTTGCCAATGCCATTAACGAACCTTGAAAGTCTTCCTGAAGGCCCCTCTCAATGTGCCTGTCACCTTAGGTTGTCCTGCACCAGAATGTTTGTATGTTGTTGTTGTTATGTGCCATCGAGTCGCTTGTGACTCATAGCGACCCTATGTACAACAGCCCTAAACTCCGCTCTGTCCTGTGCCAATCGCATTGTCTCTGACACTCCCATCCCGATAACACCAGTCACTGAATCAGTCCACCTCATAGAGGGCCTTCCTCTCCTGTGCTGTCCCTCCATCCTCCCAAGCTTGATGTCCCTCTCCAAGGACCAGTCCCTCCTTACAACATGTCCAAAGTATGTCAGATGAAGCCCCAGAATCCTTGTCTCCAAGGAGTTGCCCAGTTTAACTCTCTCCAGAATGAACCTGTTTGTTTTCTTAGCAGTCCATGGTAAAGTCAATACTCTTCTCCAACACCACAGCTCAAAGACATCAATTCTTTTTCTATCCTCCTTGGTCATTGCCCAACTCTCTGACACATAACAAGTGATTGCAAAGACCATGGCTTGTATTAGATGCACCTTAGTCTCCAGAGAGATACCATTGCTCTTCAGTACTTTGGAGAGATCCTTAATAGCAGATTTTTCCATGGCAATATGTCTTTTACTTTCCTGGCTGCTGTTGCAAGAGTGTTGACTGTGGAGCCAAGCAAACTAAAGCAGTGAACAATCTCAATCTCTTCACCATCCGTCCTGATGCTGCCTATTGGTCCAGTGGTGATAATCTTTGTCTTCTTGACATTGAGCCTCAATCCATATTGAAGTCTACACTCCTTGACCCTCTGAAGCAAGCACTTGAGGTCCTCCTCAGTTTCAGCAAGCAGGGTTGTGTCATCTGCATAACGCGGATTATTGATAGACCGTCCACTAGTCTTGACCCGACATTTCTGCTCATAGAGCCCAGCCTCCCGGATAATCTGTTCTGCATACAGGTTGAAAAGGTATGGAGACAAGAATGTTTGTATATATGGTTATTTCTATACTTTAATGTTTGAGATACAACACCTATCTGCAAGTTCACTGACATGCATGTTGCTACTTATTTTTCTAGCTTAAGTGCATATATACTTGTTTGTTTGGTGTCCACTTCTATTAGTATAGCAATTTTCTTTCAGTTTGCTGAATTATGACAAATTTTGGCTTGTTGTAATGATGGAAGCTATGCCACTTGTCTTTCTAGTGCCAATAAGTTCACCTATGGTAGACAGGTTTCCACAGAACTCAGATAGTAAGACATACTAAGAATCCAGGTTTGCCATCCACCTCTGAAGAACAGGTCTTCAAAAAAACCCTATGAACAATAGAAGAATACGAGAAGCTATTGTATTATTGGTAAATCCCAAATGGGAAAGTCACTAAAAACTGAAGAGAAATAGCTGCAAACATCCACTAACAATTAAAATGTATTATTTGTGAAGTATACATACATTGTTGTTGTTGTTGTTGTTGTTGTTATGTGCTGTTGAGTCACTTGTGACTCATACCAACCCTTTGTAAAAGAGCCTTAAACCCTGCTCTATCCTTTGCCATCCTCATTGTCTCCAACACACTTACTCCTATTACCCCAATCACTGAATCAATCCATCTTATTGAGGATCTTCCTTTCCTGCACCATCCCTCCATTCTCCCAAGCATGATGTCCCTCTCCAAGGACTGTTTCCTCCTTGCAACATGCCCAATATATGTCAGACAAAGCTTCAGAATCCTTCACTCTAAGGAGCAGGCCAGCTTCACCTTCTCCAGGACAAACTTGCTTGTTCTCCTAGCAGTCCATGGTATATTTGACACTCTTCCCCTTAACATAATATTCATACTATGTATGAAGTATACATTTAAACTGTAAGTTGTCAAAAATGGAATGGAAAGCATAAACATTGTAGGTATTAGTGAGCTGAGATAGACCAGAATTTGCCACTTTGAATCAAGCATTTATATGTTCTACTACGCTTGGAATAAAAAATTGAAGAATTGTGTTGCATTCATGGTAAAAAATAAAATTTAAATATATGTCTTTTGAGTAATAGAATACTATCTATAAGTGTACAAAGAAGATCTATTTATGTAATTGGTATCCAAATATACACATCAACAGCTAAAGCCAGAGATAAAGAAATTGAGGAATTCTACAAGGTTTTCAAGTCTGAGATGGACCTAACATGAAGTCAAGATGCCTTAATAATAACAATTGGTTATTAGAATGCAAAAGTTGGAAACAAAGTGTAAAGAATGGTAGTTAGAAATTATAATTTATTAATCTTTGACATTACTGGTTAGTATCTTTGTTTGATTTATAGTTGCATTAACATGTCCTTCTTACTGCTTATGGTTATTTTTTGGAATAGAGTGTCTCATGCTGTTCAGGGAGTAAATTTAAGGGGAGTTCTGAAGTTGGGGTTCACAGGGTTTTTGAAGGTTTGTTATTTCAAATGTTGATGTCCAATTTTGCTTCCTAATTTGTCTTAAACTGCAAGCTCCACTAAAACCTGTTCACCATGAGTGACCCTACTGGCAACTGAAATACCAGGTTACCCCTAAACGGCAAACTGATGAACTTATAGGAGCAAATAATAAAGAAATAAGCATATGATTTATGTTATAAATTAAATTGTTATTGTTTTCAGTTGTGTCGCCCTGTTGCCTGTGAATCATAATGACCTTACACAGAAAAGTTGTGAATCTTGTCTTATCCGAAGTCAATTTCACCATCTCTGACACACCTGCCCAAATAATCTCAGTTACTGTGTCAATCTGTCCAATCCAGGATCTTTCCCTCCTGTGTTGTCTCTCCACTCTTGCAAGCCTTCTCCAGGGACTAGTCCTTCCTTGTCTCCCGAGCATCTTGGTTTTACCTTCTCCAGGACCGACGTGTTTATTCACTTTGCAGCCTATGGTACGTTCAATACTCTTCTCCAGCATGACAATTCATAGGCATTGAATTTTCTATCATCCTTAATCAATATTCAATTTTTTGATGCATATCAAGTAATTGTGAAGACCATGGCCTGGATCAAGTATATTTTAGTCCCTAGATTGATATTTGCTCTTTAGCGCTCTGGAGAATTGCCTGACAGCAGATTTACCTAATACATTTTTTTAAATTTCCTGACTGCTAGTGTCAAAAGTGTTGATTGTGGAGCCAAGCAAACTAAAGCTGTTGACAAGTAGTAATAGTATCAATCTATTCCTTTGAAGGATTTCCTCTCTGACTTTCTACTTTTCCCATCATGGATGATACCTTTTTTCAAGGATAAGTCTCTGTTAACAATATTCCCAAAGAATGTGAGATGTAGCTTCATCGTTTTTGCATCTAAGGAGCATCCTTGTTGCACTAACTCGAACATAGACTTATTTGTTCTTTTGGCAGGCCAAAGGGTAGTGAATACTTTTCAACACCACTGCAATTCAAAGGTATAAATTCTTCAGTCTTCTTTAATCATCATCCAACTTTCACATGCACATAAAGCAATCGAAAATACTATGACTTGAGTCAAGCATGCATGTATCTTCCAAACAGTATTCTTGCTCTTTTTTCTCATTAAAAAGTGCTTGATAAAAGATTTTCCAAGCTCAACATGTCTTTTGATTTATTGGCAACCGTGGATGTTTGCTGCAGAAGGTCAAAGACTGCAGTCTTCCATATGGATTTAAGCTCAACATTAAGAAAACTGTAAGCCAAGAAGACAAAGAAATCACTGAAACAACTAGCAACACAATGATAGGGGGAGAGGAGACTGAGATTGTTAACAGTTTCAGCTTGCTTGGTTCCACAGTCAACACTCTTGGCACCACAAGTCAGGATATCAAAAGAAGAATTGCATTAGAAAAATTTGCTGTCAGGGACCTCTCCAGAGTGCTAAAGAGCAATAATGTCAGCCTGGAGATGAAGGCTTACCTGATAAGGCCATGGTCTTTCAATTATTTGCTATGCATGTATTATGATTTAGGAAGACAGAAGAAGAATTGATACCTTGAAGTTTTAGTGCCAGAGATGAGAGTTGAACCTTCCATGGACTGCCAAGAGAGAGTAAAACAAAGCTGAAGAAAATGAAACAAAGCAAGGATTTTGAAGTCACACCTGACATACTTTGAGCATGTGGTCCTTGGAGAAAGGCCTCAGGTTTGAGAGGGTTCAGGGACAGCCCAGGAAAGAAAGACCCTGGATGAAATGGATTGACACAGTAACTGTGATGATTGGAGATAGATGTGTTAGAGTCAGTGAGACTGACTCAGGATAGGGAAGGGTTCATTGTGATTGTGCATAGTGTCTCTATAAGTCACAAATGACTCTATGGCATACAACAGTAACAACAATATGAATACTAATTGTAGTACCTAGTAAAAGAAATCGGTGACAACATTAATTTTCCATCTGTCATGATGCTGTGCATTGGTCTACTTGTGAACACTTTTTTCTTTTTATATTGAGGTGTAATCCATGTTAAAGGCTGTAGACTTTTATCTTCTTCAGTTTGTTTTTCAAGTCTTCTTCACTTTCTGAAAGTAAGCTATGTCATCTGCATTATTCAGGTTGTTGATGAGTTTGCTCCAAACTTGATGCCATATTCATATAATACAACTTCTCAAGTTATTTGTTTGGTGTACAGGTTGAACTGACATTGGGAAAGGACAAAACTTTAACACATAACTTTCCTCATTGTTTTTCACAGCATTTTATTTTTGGGTTTTTTAAGATTATTAACATCCTAAATTATCTGTTATCATTATTTTTTATTTATAACTTAACAAACATTTACAGAAAACTTGTATTTTCATTCATTGTTGCATGTTTTCCTCCATACCCACCCCCATTCGCTTTTCTCTTTAAAAGAATTTTTTCATTGTTGCACAATTCCCCCGCCCCCCCAAGCCCCCAATCCATTTTGCTATGTGCCTCTTGTTCTGGATTGTTGTCATGCAAATACTACATAATCATATATTTCTTTTAGATGGTCTTTTTCTCATCTATTTCAATGTAGTGTTCATTTTTGATCTCCTTTCTTAGTTCCCCCCCATCCCCATGTCAGTCCTGTTTTATAATATTAGCATTATGCAGTATTTGTCCTATTGTGACTGAGATATTTCACTCAACAATGTCCTTCAGGGTCACCAATTTTGTGTAATATTTTATAAGACACTTTCTCAAAAAGTTAGCAATAGAAATACCATTTGATCCAGCAATTGCACTACTGGGATTATACCCTAGAGAACCTAGAACTGCCATCCAAACAGATATGTCCTCACCCATGTTTATTGCTCTGTTATTCACAATAGCAAAGAGATGGAAGCAACTCAAATACCTGTCAGCAAACGAATGAATAGAGAAGCTATGGTATATTCACACAAAGGAATACTATGCAGCACTGAAAAACTTTACTGATTTTAAGCTATGCAGTCAATATCTCCTTGTGATCAGACACTACTAATCTTGATCTATGTACATGTTTCACATGAGCACAATTATGTGGAATTTCTATTATTCTCAGTGTTATTCATAATTTATGATCTGCAAAGACAAATGATTTGCATAGTTAATAAAGCAAAAGCAAACATATGTCTGCATTCTCTGCTTGTAGACAAGCTCAATCTGACATCAACAAAGATTTCTTTCATTCCATGGTCTTTTCTGAATCTATTTTTAATTTTTCACAGTTCCCTGTTGATGTACTCTACTAGCTATTTTTGTTTGTTTGATTTTTATAATCTTCAGCAAGATTTTTATATTGTTTGATAATTTCTACATTTTGCTGAATTGTCTCATTTTTTTAGAAGGGGAGAAAATACAGATCTCTTCCACTTGGTTGACCATGCACCTGTCTTTCAAATATTTTGGCATAGAATACTAAACACAACTGAAATTAAGGTGTACCTTATTTAGGCCATTGTCTGTTCAATCACTTGCTGTGGATATGAGAGCTGGACAATGAAAAAAGATGACAGAAAAGAAATAATGACTTTGAGTTGTGGTGTTGGATAATAGCACTGAATATCCTATAGATTGCCAAAATAACCAAAGAGATATGTGTTGGAAGAAGTGTAGCCATAGTGCTTCTTTGGACAAGGATGATGAAACTTAGAAAACAATATCATGCATGGAAAGGTGAAGGGTCAGCCAAAGATAGGAAGACTGTCAATGAGGTGGATTGGCACTGTGAATTCAACACTGGACTCAGGACTGTCAGAGATTAAGAGGATGGGACAGGATCAGATAGAACTTAGATTGCTGTTTACAGTGTTGCTGAGTAATACTCAATGGTGTCTAACAACAATTGAGCATGTTCAGGTCAGTATCCATTTGCTAAAACACCTTAATTAGTATTGTGTTGATTTGTGGAACCTTATTTTTTGTTATTACTTTCAATAGAATCAGTGCTAATTTTCTCAGTATCAT
>NW_006399883.1:1450195-1450995 GCF_000299155.1 Elephantulus edwardii
TCTATTTTTCATATATGAATCATTCCTATATAAAAATGTAAATGATCAAAAATTTCTCCTGATATATGAACCTTTTTGTTCGTTAAAAGTTAACAAAGTAAACAAGTTTATTTTTGCAAAGCAAGACACATCAGGGTTTTTACTTTTTACATTTTTAATCATTAATTTGGTCATTCACTTTCAATAAACATCAAATTTAGTGTTAACTTACTTAAAAAATTGTCTGCTTAATTTTATGATCATAAATCAGCCTCACACTAAACATTGCTGCTGTTAAGGACTCTTCCCTTGTCTATTTAGATATTTGGAGATTTCAAAAATATACTTATGTTTTCTTCAACAAAATTACCACAACTCTTTTATTACTATATTAAATTCGGTTAAAAGCTTCATACCGTCATAGGTTGAAAGTATATATTTGAGGCATATATTTCTTATTCTATTCAGCATTTTTTTAGGTTTGAAAATCTATCCCAAAAAGGAATAAACTTCCATGAACAGAATCTATTGAGTTAGAAAATCTAGTTGATTTTTTACTACAACATTTAATTATTATTAATTTTTTAAAGTATAAAATAAAATATTAGCTATGTCTTAGATATCTATTATATGAATACAGTTTTAAAGTAGTATACACTTAGCTTGGTAAGTATAATAAAAGAAATTCATGAACTTACTGACACATTTTCTACTTAAATTCTTGTGGTGCAGATACATCAGTAGATCCATGAGCAAAAGCTGGATAATCTTCTCCTTTGTGATTTACAGCACCTGAAAACCTGCTGGAGGGCCACCTATGA
>NW_006399883.1:1451095-1452262 GCF_000299155.1 Elephantulus edwardii
ATAATATTTAATCCTTTAAATGAAATGGCACCAATAATTTGACCAGTTCTCCTAAGTAATAAATTTCAAAGAAAAATTCTCCAAAGAATTTTTGTTTGAATTGACTTTTCCTAAAGTAAAGATAAAATGATACAGCGTTGTCTTTTTACAGCAATTTGGAGGCTCTATTTTTGCATCTTATTGAACTAAATGTAGACTTTATTGATTATTTATTTAATGGAATCATTGGGAATTTTTTATTATTCATACATTTGTTGAATAATTCATTTAAGAAATTACCATGAACCTACCATTTTTCGGCACGTAAAGCAAATCTATTTCTCTAGAATTGATTGACTCATCATATATTATTGTTACTATGTGCCATCAAATCAAGTGGCATTTATAATGGCCCTAAAAACAACAGACCTTAACCCTATGCTATCCTGTGCTATTCTGATTATTTCTGACACACTTGACCCCATTGCTGCAGTCACTGTTCCAGTCTGTCTCACTGGGGTTTCCCTCTCTTTTGCTGAACTTCACCTTTCCAATCATGATATCCCTTTCTAAGGAATAGTATTTCCTAGCAATGTGCCCAAAGCATGAGAGTTGAAACTTTGCTGTCATTGTCTTCAAGGGACACTATGACTCTATATTTTCTAAGACATATCTGTTTGTTCTTTTGGCACTCTGTGGATATCCAATATCCAAGGATATCCAATGCACTTTTCGAACACCACAGTTTAAAGACATCAACAATTCTTTTGCTTTCCTTATTTATGGTCTAGCTCTCAGATGTGTGCAAGTAATTGAAAAGACCAGGGCCTGAATCAGGTACACCTTAGTCTTTAAACTAACATCAGTGCTCCTCAGTAGTTTGAAGAAGTCCCTGGTATGCCTCTTCATCTCTTGAAGGCTTTTAATTCTTGATCTAAGAAAGAGTAAATGATTTTTTTAAAAAAAAAGATTAATTTTTTTTTAAATCTATCATAAAGCAGTTGTCAGAATAGAGCATGAAATACTGCATGGTTCAAAATCAGGAAAGGAGTGTGTCAGGGATGCATCCTGAGTCAATCTACATGCAGAACGTATCATTCAAGAGGCTGGACTTTATGAGAAGGAATGTGGCTTTAAAATTGGAGGAAGATTCATCAACAATCTTCATTATGCAGATAACACAACCCT
>NW_006399883.1:1452802-1457426 GCF_000299155.1 Elephantulus edwardii
TGAAAACAGTAACTGGGATAATAGGAGTATGTTGGTCGGAGACACAATACTGGCTCAGGATAAGTTTAAGATGAGAGAAAGAAAGGGAACCTTCAAGAAAATGTGCGCTGTACAAACGCACTCGAGCATGGCAGAGATCATTATGATGGTACAGGATAGATCAAGTTTCTGATCTGCTATTCACAGAATAATTAAATTTTGCCATCACATAGATGGCATTTAACAATAATATATGTGTGCATTTGCCCATGTATGTATTTGCATATAAATGTGTTCATTTACACACATGTATACTAAAGATGTATCAATGTATACCTGTGTGTGTTAGATATGTGTATGAGCTTACATAATCTGTATATAAACATATATATCTATGTTGTTTTTTTTGTTAAGTGTTGCCAAGTAAATTCATAGACTTTATGAACAACAGATCCAAACTCTTTCCTATTCTGCACAAATTCATAATCTTTGACACATTTAACCCTGTTACTCCAGTCGCTGTGTAAATCTTGAGGATCTCCCTCTCCTTCAGCATCTCTCCTCGTTTCCAAGCATGAATTATGTCTTCTTTACCAAGTAGCTTCTCCTAAAAACATGTCTAAAAAGCGTGAAACAAAGTTTCATCATTTTTGCCACCAAGGAGCACTCTGGTTGGGCTTTCTCCAAGACATATCTACTAATTATTTTGGCAATCTGTAGGATAAACCATCAATACTCTTCTCCACCACTGTACATCAAAGGCAAATTCAAAGCAATTAATTTCAAGTAATTGAAAAGACTATGGTCTGACTCAGGTGCACCTATGCCCTTAAACAAATACAGTTGCTTCTCAATAATTTAGAGAGGAATCTGAATACAGACATGTCCAGACATTTCTTGATCTCCTGATGGCTGGTATCAAGTGGATCTAAGGAAGACAAACTCATTGAAAGTTTATATCTTTTCTTTATTTATCATGAAGTTGCCTATAGTGGTAAGAATTTTTGTTTTCATGACATTGAGATGCAGTCCATATTAAAGGCTGTATTCTTCGACCTTTCACAACAAGTGTTTCAAGTCCTCCTCACTTTCAGCAAGCAAGATTGTGTCAGCTATATAAAGAGGATTATTGATGAGTCTTTCTCCACCCTTGATTCCACATTTTTCTTCATAGAGTCAAGTTTCTTGAATAATTTCCTTAGTATACAGATTGGATAATTATAGAGAAAGGACAAACCCTGGTGTATGTATGCCTTTTAAAACCATATAGCGTTCCCTTGCTTTGTTTACACAACAACTTCTTAGTGTAGGTATAGGTTTCACATGATCATAAATGTTCTGGAACTCCTATTCTCAATAATAGCAATAATTGTCTATGCTCTACAAAACCAAATACCTTTACATAGTCAACAAAGTAAGCACACATAGTATATGTTTTCCTTATGTACCGTTAAGGCAGAACTTATCCTTAGCTGACCCTCCAGTGGGTTTCCAGAAGCAGTAATTGCACAGGAAGATTGCTTATTCTTCTCCCATGAAGCAACCAATGGGTATGAACCAAATTCCTTCAGAACTGCAACACAGTTTCTTGCCAATAGGCCGCCAGAGCCCCCTAATAGTATATATACATATATCCATACATGTGTGTGTGTATGTGTGTGTATATATGTATGGGTCGGTTTTGACTTGACAGTATTTCCATTAACACGTTTTTGCACCAAAAAGTTAAAATTAAATACATTTAACTAATTTTACTAAATTTAGTCTAATTATATGTTAAGAAGACAAAGATTGGTCGGGCCGGGCTCAGGGCCGCGAGGCACTGCGGGTAGGCTGTGCGTGGTTAACGTGATTCGGCGGCTTCCAGGCTCCCTATATAAGCCTTCTACCGCCCAAGGACGCTACAGGCGAGACTCAGAGCCAGGCTGAGCAGCAGTGACTCCTCCTGTGCAACCCCGACAGCCCGCTGGCGGGCTCCTTCTGGCAGGAAACTCATCTCACACTGTGGAGAGCACCGCTGCCCAGATTAGACGATCACTTCTGGAGTTGTTCGTGTCTTGCCAGTGAGAGGCACAAAAAAACACTCCAGAGTGGCTGCTGGAGGACTGGCAGCAAAATTGAAGAGATGATCAGTTCCTCTGCTTCTAGCCCTGCTCCGCTGGCCTACCCCGGGGCGGAGCACTTCAAGCTCTCACACAGACATCGAAGCAATAGTCAGAGTGGCCACAATTGCAGCGGTAGCTGAGGCCACACCAACAGTTGGCATCATCACTTGGTGCAAAGGAGCCTCGTGCTATTTTCAGTTGGAGTTGTCCTAGCTCTTGTGCTAAACCTGCTGCTTCAGATACAGAGGAATGTTACTCTTTTCCCTGAAGAAGTAATTGCTACAATCTTCTTTTCAGCCTGGTGGGCCCCTCCCTGCTATGAGACAGCAGCTGCTGTTGTTGGCTTGTTGAACCCCTATAGCCACAGTCATCTTGGAGAACCTCACAAGTTCAAGAGAGAGTGGGCCAGTGTCATGCTCTGTACCGCAGTTTTTGTTGGCATCAACCATGCCAGCGCTTGGACAATTTGATCGTTCAAGAAGTGGTCTTAGCTTTGAGGTCACCATAGCGTTTCTAGCCACTCTCATCACTCAGTTTCTTGTATATAATGGTGTTTAGCAGTATACATTCCCAGATTTCCTCTATATTCGCTCTTGGCTCCTATGCATCTTCTTCTCAGGAGGAGTAACAGTAGGAAACATAGGCAGACAGCTGGCTATGGGTGTTCCTGAAAAGCCACATAGTGATTGAGTCTTGAGACCCACTGATTATGAAGATAAACACGACTTGAGAAGAACATCAATGGTAATGGATTGTGACAACAATGAGCTTTTTTTCTAAATGTACTCTTGAGATTGGGCTGACTATCCAGTTGACTCCTGGGAAAGTATCCACCTGTTTTAGAATAGTGATGTGGAAACCATAATTAATTACTTATCTTGAAATTTCATCTGGGTTCATTGAACACAGACTGTCTGTGTTGTGGAAAAATGTGATAGAGGCCTGTGACTAGTTCAGGCCAAGGGCAGATCCCCAAGTATTAGATGTCCTTTATGTTATTAAAAACAAGTTGCCATAGTTCAAAGCCTGGAACTAAAACTTAATGATCACCTGTTGGTTTTGTATCAGTGTCCAAAGGAGACAAGTTGATGGTGCTTAACAAAGATAAATATGATATAATAAGAATAATATTTATTCAAAAGTTTTAAAAAATAGGATTGTGTTAAATAAGAAGACGGGGGTGGACAAAAGCAAAGTGTGGCCGGGGGCTACCGTGTGTTTTAAGTAGGGTGACAGCAGCTTGGCCTCGGGAGCCTCCCCTCCTCAGTGGTGTGGAAAACACAAGTTCACATTCACCTCCTCGCACACAGGACCTCCTAGCCATGCATATCTTTGTGGACAATCTTACTGAAGGCAAATGGCAATTAATTGTCATGGTTCTACACTGATTGTTGACGTGTTCACCTCAGTTTGTGAAATTGTAACCTGAAAGTGAACAGTCTCTGCTATGTATTTTAATGTTAGCCAAAACGATTTCTTTGCTATTCTAGAATAGAGATGACTCAATTTTTTTTCACAGCCCTATAGAATTTGCAATCTATGATTGCCTTGTAAAAAGCAGAGTGCATATGTCACTACATTGAACATTTGGTGTTTCTAAATAATCAATTATGTTGGTGAACACAATGTATTCATTTAATGGCATAGACAATTTAGACCTAATTTGCAAGCATTGGGTCTTAAACTTCAAGTGCAATGTATATGAAAACCAATCTGAGCCTTCTAGTCTCTTAAATATTTATTTTTTTTTAATGTACAAGATGTTAAAGAGAGGAGTTCTGCATTCATTTCAAAGCTGCATGAAGGCAAAATTCAGCAATAATTTCTTTCAGCTGTAAAGTTTCTTTATTGTACCTTCCATTGAACCCTGTCTGTTGAAATACTCCAGTTTTATGGTTTTAATATACCTTTAATTTTTACTTACAAATTTACCTTTTTTTTGTATTATGCAATTTAAATGTTTTTGGTTGGTTTTAAATTCTGTTCGAGTAGCTTGATTAAAAGACTCTCCTTTTAATATTAATGGAAATATAAATAGAAGCCACCAGTCAGCAGAATGGAAATGTAGACTAATTTGCCTGTGAGTGTTGAAGCATGTATTTGATTTTGTTTTGCAGTGGTTCTTGTTGGCATTGTTTTGCTTTGTTCTGAGGAAGACATCTTGGAGTAAATTGTAGGCTGCTCGAGGAGTTTGCTTTAGAGGAAATTTGTTTAAAAGAAAAAAATTGTTTAAAAGAAAGTGGAGTTTTTTTGGCAGCTGGGATGATCTTTTAGAAATTTTCTGAAATTTGAAATGATTAGGTATGTAAAAAAATTTACAGCGAACTTGTTAGCATTTTATGAAAACCCAGAAATTATTTTGATGAAAAGAGTGGATGAATCCTAAAGACATATTTGGTCATGCACAAACAATAAGTGGTGTGTTTTTTTTCTCTAATTTAGGAATTTAGAGCAATGGTATCTCTTTGGAGACTAAGGTGAGTCTGATACAGGCCATGGTCTTCGCAATCACCTGTTATGCATCAGAGAGTTGGACAATG
>NW_006399883.1:1458641-1460515 GCF_000299155.1 Elephantulus edwardii
ATTGGCACAGGATAGAGCACGGTTTAGGGCTATTGTACATAGGGTCACTATGAGTCGCAAGTGACTTGATGGTACATGACAACAATGTATTTAAATTAGAAATTCAACCAGGGTGCTTCTTAGAGGCAAGGATGATGAAACTTCATCTCACATATAATGAGCATGTTGTTTGTAGGCTCTAATCTTAAAAAATATATTAATTTAAAAATTAATGTTTTCCTGATTCAAGTTGTAGTCTTCTTAATTACTGGCTATATATTTGAGAGCTGGACAATGAATGAATAATGATTACAGAAAAATAATCTATGTCTTTGAGTTGTGGCACTGGAGAAGAGTACTAAACATCCCATTGAATGCCAGAAAAACAATTTTGGTTTTTTGTTTTGGAGAAAGTGTAGCCAGAATTTTCCTTGAAAGCAAGGATGGTCAGACTTCATTGCACATATTTTGTGCATGTTGCTAGGAAAGGCTATTCCCTGAAAGGTACATACAGGTTTCATTTCCTAGGAGAGGTTCTGAAAGAGGTCATATTCTATAATTGAAGTCTAGGGATTGAATTCTCAGTAGAGGCAAATAATTTAAGGTCCATTATACAGTGAGGATAACAGGTCTCTGAAAACATTGACTTTTGTACCATCTAAATTGCTGATACTTCATCTTTACTTGAAGAGGTATTAGGAAAAATAGAGGCAGAAAGTGATTATAGTTTTCCCTTTTGGAAAAACTTAAAGTTTATTTAGTGAATCTATATCTTGATCACCGCACGTGAGTATGACCAAAATGATAATCTTCCTTAGTAGCAATTTAATAGCATACACACCTTCGGTGATATATCATGATATAGCATATATGAAAATGTTTTATAACTATTGAATTGAATTATAAGATTATAAACTTTTCTCAGAGTAGTTAGTAAAATTAATACTTTATAAATTCAGTACCATTTATCTAATTCCTAACAACATTCTGAGATAGTTGCCATTCTTCCTCACAACTCTGTGTTCTCTTTCTTCTTCATGCTGAACCTGAGGGGGAAGAGAACAAAGGGACATTCTCTTTTTAATGATATTATCTACTAGTTTATAAAATAAAAATATTTCACAAAATCCTCATAATAAACACTAGTGTCTTCCAGCTTATAGATTTAAGCCTCAAGTAGAGCTTTTATTAAACATATCAGATGGCTTCTGTAAATTGGTTTGAAGTAGACTTAGGAACACTTAGATCTGAAAAATCTCTTAGATGGTAATACATACACATTTTCTACTTATAAACTGAGAAGTTTATAGTTCTAACATAGAGTCAGTTTTCTTGCTCGTAGTCTAAGTTCTTCATCATATATACAAAAAACCCCAAAGAACACTCATTACTGTGGAATTAAAACCAACTCATAGCTGAACCTTCAGTGCGTTTTCAGAGCTGTAGATTACATGGGAAGAGATTATTCACCTCTCTCCTTTGGATTGACAGAGCAGTTCCTTACCCACTTACTGGGTCACCAAAGCCAGTTAAAAAAATTGTCAGAGTCAGTACCACAGAGTAGAAGAATTAAGCGAAGCATGATGCTGTTAATTCACATAGTATGCAAAAATACTGCATTATTTCCCAGTAAAAATGGTCATGAAACCGAAATACTGAGTTGCAATGAAGATATTATATAATTTCATATATATATTATAACCCAATGTTTGCTTTAAAAATAAGAACAAAGGAAGAAGGCTTATAAGTTCTTTCTGCTGACCATGGTGTAAAAAAGATTTTATGTTATGTTCATTTAAATAGTTATAATAATCTCTTTTTATATTTCTATTTTTGTAAATCAAATTGTCTCATTCCATAAGTAGGATTAAAATATGTGAAAGAGGTTTGTATTG
>NW_006399883.1:1461656-1464381 GCF_000299155.1 Elephantulus edwardii
AACCGGGTGGCTCCTTGGAGGCAAGGATTCCGAGGCTTCATCTGACATACTTTGGACATGTTGTAAGGAGGTACCGGTCCTTGGAGAGGGACATCATGGTTGGGACGGTGGAGGTACAGCACAGGAGGCGAAGGCACCCTGTAAGGTGGATTGATTCAGTGACTGGAGTAATCGGGATGCGTGTATCAGACTGTGATTAGCACAGGACAGAGCAGGGTTTAGGGCTGTTGTACATAGTGTCACTATGAGTCAAAAGCGACTCAGTGGCACATAACAACAACAACAACAACAACAACAACAACAACAACAACTTTGAAATAATTGTATTTTTGTGTATAGTAACCATAAGTTTCTTAATCATTGAAAAAGCATTTCTTCTTTTCTAGGTCATTTAACTCATTTTCCTTCCTTTTTTAATTGTGATTTGAGTTTGGTGAGAAAATTGATTTCTGTTCATTTATACACATTTCATTTTATGGCATTTATTTTAAAACTCACATTTGGATCCCATTCTTCCAACTTTCTCTCTGTTAGTGCATTAATCTTTCCATCCTACCCTTAGAATAGAGGTTTCAAGGTAATATTTAAATTAAAAATGGTGTTGTGCTAGGGAAAGGCTTTACAAAGCATTAAAGTGTAGCTGAGGTCAGAGACCAGTTCTTAGATATCTGCTTTGTCTTCAAAGGAACACCAGAGATTATCAAATACTGGTAATGAATATTACATAGAAAAAATTTATGTACTTCTATTTATGCTATGGACAACTGGAATATTTAGGATAGGGAAAAAAAGATAACTTAATTTTTAAATTTAATTTAATTACATAGACCATATCTAAAAATTCATATCTCCTGCATATGTTCTGTCTTAATGAGACAAAATCTACAGACCAAGAAAGATATAGTGATAAATTATTTTGTATCAAAACTTGTGATCTGGATTTGCCACACCACAGTATTTAAATAACTATTTTTAAAAGAGAGAATGAGGACAAAAATATTTTATTAATACACTTAAGCCTGTGTGTCTGTTAGAATTATAATGAGAACAATGTATATATGCAAGAAACTGAATATTGATCTTCACTGCATTTGTGTTTTGAAAACTCAACTGAGACTTTTTAAAGAACTTTCTATAGAGCATGATGGAATGCAGGGGATAGAAATACTATACTAGAGAGGATAGCTGGTAGATTACTGATTAGTGATTTTATTTTCATTCAGTCTTCTCCTTCTCAACAATCATGCTTAGACTTAACCCAGTCTTCCCGAGATTGCTAAAGGTATCTCCTTACTTGTCTTCATGCTAGTAAATATTACCATTCTAATCTATCAGTTCATTAGCATCATACAGAGTGTCTCAAATGCAAACTCAATTCATGTCACTCCACAGCTTCACTCCATACCTTAAAAAACTTCAATAATTGAAGTAAAATATTCTGAGCTGAAACACAAAGAAGTTATATGCCAGAATGTTTTGTTTGCATCAAGTCAAACCAACTAGATGACACCTGACATTAACAGCATTCTGGCTCTTTATTGTGTCATTCAATGTACTTCTCTTGGCTTATTTCTCCCAGTATCCACAGCTCAAACAAGTACATTCATGACTCTGGTTATTGTGAGTCTGGTAGATTGAGTAGTTCACACAGCTATGCTACACAAATTCCAAAATAGCACAAGGAAAATTAAGCTTCTAATAAGCCTAGAAAGAATTATTTTTGGTCTCCTAAATGTTTATCCTATCTACTTAGTAAATTTTATTGTCATTGTTATTGATTCCTGTTGAGTTGAGCACTACTCATAGCAACCCTATGAACAAAAGGCCTGAAGCCTTTCTATAACTACCACTGTTACTCCAAGTTCATAGTTTCCAGAGCATGTGGTTTAGGAAGTGGATGCCACTCCTGTTTCCAAATCTGTCTTAAACTGGGAGCTCCACCAAAACTCTCCACCATGAGTAACCATTATGGCATTTGACACCCCAATGGCACAAGTTTCAGCATCATAACAAACACATTATTACCTCAGTGCAGCAAATTGACAAAGGAGTGTAGTTCAACTGAGAAGAATATTCCTTCAAAATAAATAAAATAGCAACACTAGACCCTCAGACCCAACCAAATTTTAAATACAAGGGCCCTCCATGTGTATATACACACACACACGTACACACACACACACACACACACACAAAAGCAAAAGACCTGAAGACTTTATATAACTATTGTCATTCCTCTAAGTTCATAGAGTATCAAGAGGCATGCAGTAGGAAGATATTAATTTTCCTCAAAATGAAAAATGACAAATTCCCTCCATACACACTTTCAGAGAAGCAAATTTACGTTCACAAGAGGGAAGGATATTTTGTTTTTCCTTAAGAAAATATTTTAATGCTGTCATGATTAAATCAGGAAAAACTCAGGAGCTCAGTCCAAGGTGTAAAGGTAAAAAATCTAGGTAATTTTACCCTTTCCTAGAGTACCTGAGTGGTGCAAATGATTAATGAACTTGTTAGTCATTGAAAGGTTGGACTGTCTAGTCCATCAAGAAGTACCTTGGAAGAAGGTATTGGGGACTTACATCCAAAATTAACTCAAGGTGGATAATGGACCTACGACTAAAACAAAGGACTATAAACTTCATTAAAGAAAAGCTTGGAAGAACTTTAATAGTCCTAATCCAAAACATAAAAAGTCTTTCAAGTATCCTGAAAAATCTACAAC
>NW_006399883.1:1464791-1466770 GCF_000299155.1 Elephantulus edwardii
GAGGATGTGGAGAAACTGGAACTCTTATTAACTGTTGGTGGGAATGTAAAATGGTGCAACCACTGTGGAAGGCGGTATGACACTTTCTCAAAAAGTTGCAAATAGAGATACCATTTGACCCAGCAATCCCATTACTCGGAATATACCCCAGAGAGACCATGACTGCCATCCAAGCAGATATATGTACACCCATGTTTATCGAAGCTTTGTTTACAATAGCAGAGTTGGAAGCAACCTAAGTGCCATCAACAAACAAATGGATAGAGGAGCTGTGGTATATTCACAAAATGGAATACTACACAGCATTGAAAACCAAGGAACTTATGCAATATTATCCAAAATGGGTGACAATGGAGGACATTATGCTGAGTGAAATATCTCAGTCACAAAGGGACAAATACTGCATGGTGCCACTGTTGTAGAATGGGTCTGACATCAGCGTTGGGGTAAGACTGAGAAAAAACTGGGTAAATTATGTATACTGTATTGAAACAGATGAGGGAAAGAACAGATTAGAGGCTACATATGATTGAGTATTATGGTTAGCCCAAGAATCCAGAATTAAGGTTGCATAGCGAAGTGTACTTGGGGCGGGGGGTGGGAAGCAGGGATCGGGGAATTGCATACCAATGAAGGGATTTTATTTTCTTTCTTTTTCTTTTTGGAGGGGAGTGAACTGGTGGTGAGAGGTGAACAGGGAAAAAAGTGCAGCAGTGAATGAATGGAAATCCAAAATCTCTGTAAACGTTTATTACAATTAATAAAAAAATGAAGAGTAGAAAATAACGGAAAAAAAGAAAGTACTTTGTAAACAAAGGGTTCTCTTTGTTACATATTGATTGTTAGAATAGCTTGTAAGTGTATTGACTATCAGTTTACTTCTAGATATTAATCTTACAAGAATATGCAAAAATATTTCAATTAAAATATTAGGATCTTTAATGTAGCCATGTTGCCATTAGCAAAAAAGAATTAAAAAAATGCAGTCATTTATAGATTTAAAAAAAAAAAGAATTAGCCATTATTAAAAACAAAGAAATACATAAGCACAATTCCAGTATGAGACTCAATGTGGAGTCTCCAGAAATCAAAACAAATTCAATGACATCTGGAAATTGGAAGAATATGGTCGGAAAAACAAAGTATTTAAATTTTGTAAATAAAGTAGTATAAAATAAAACAAACATCTAGTGAAGTTAATTCTCATCTTTCATTAGACTAGTTAAACAAAATGGAGAGGGGTCAGAAATTGGAAAAGCATGGGAACATAAATTGTGTAATTTTTTTTTAAGGAAGACATAAACTTGGAGACTTTCTAGGAGAAAGTGATTATTAAAGAGATTTTCTATAATTATGGTTGGTCATAAAAATTAACAATAGATAAATATGGGATTATTTTTTTCACCTATAATCTTTATTGATTAATTATGGGCAAATCAGTAAATTACTATATACTTCACTTTTCTTGTGTTTAAAATAAATATTTAGGTGGATTTGTATGAAGATTATATGGGAAAACATGAAGGTTTACCAAATCATAGTTTACCAAATCATTGTACCAAGTCATGTACTTACTGTGACTAGATAGATAGTCATTCACTGCTCTTTGGTCACTTTTGACTCACAGTTACCTGTTAACTTCTGTGGGATTTCCAAGGTTGAAAATCCTTAGGATTAGCCAATAAATTTGAACCACTAGACACAAAGATTTTTGGTTGCCAACTACCTTGCAAAAAAGTTCCCCTTTTATGTAACTAGATAGGTTATAAAACAATAAGCTACAACATAGAGATACAGTTTTTATAATTTTTGCTGTCCTTAATCAGACTTCCAGTATTACTAATTTATGTTGTTGTTGTTGTTGTTATGTGCCGTTGAGTCACTTGCGACTCATAGTGACCCTATGTACAACAGCCCTAAACTCTGCTCTGTCCTGTGCCAATCGTACTGTCTCTGACACTCCCATCCCAATTATCCCA
>NW_006399883.1:1469045-1471215 GCF_000299155.1 Elephantulus edwardii
ATATGTTCTAAATGTCAACACCCAAGTACAAGTACAGTCTCCAATAACATTTTCCAAGCTGAGCAGACAGTAATAGAACAAGTCTCTAGTGAGCCACAAACTTTGCAGCCCCTGATCTGAGCCCAAATTATTCAGAGCACCTTACTATTCCGTAACCAAAGTCAGGTGGTGACTAACCTTTCTCCTTGTTTCCTGTGTGCCTCTTTACAATGACCTTTACTAGCAGCAACATCAATCAATTTCTCTAGATTGCACTCCACCAAAACACCTCAAGCCATTTCATCAGCCCAAGCTGAGTGTTCCACCATTCAGGGACATATTTCCTTCTAAGAAGCAGAGCCTTATAAGCAGACTAAGCCCTCATCTGACACCCTCTGCAATGGAACATGGAAACTGTATAGACAATGTTAGCCTAAATGAGCTGTAGCTCCATAATTGTAGTTGAACCAGGACAACACTTTTAGTGCAATGAATCTCTATATAGCATTCCACCACAAAAAGCCCTACTCCAGCTCATCTTGTATACTGAATCTGAGTTAACCTGGCTCCTCCCTGCTCTCGAATTAAAAGAGCAGCATTTCTCCCAATCATGGTTGAATTCAGTATAGCCTCCCTCGGATGTCAGCTAACATCACTGGTGCAGGTTGCTTTCCAAAGTTAAAAAAGACTCTAGATCTTCAGACTTCTAAGAAAAGGAACACCTGCTTATTCCCAAAAGACAAGTGTTGTTACTATATAAATGAATCAGGACTAGTAAAACCACAAGCCGTCTTCCAAATTGACTCTAAAATCGATACCTAGCCTAAATTCTTCCTTCTCTAAGATCAATAGTAATCGCAAATATATTGTTACTAATTGTTCCATGCCTCTTTGAGTTCTTGCTTCACAGGATCAAAGAAATGACCAACTTAATTCTACCATGACCACTGATCCTGAACCAACTCACTCCAGCCTCTGAACCCCCAGATCTTCACCCCTGTTCAGAAAGAAGTAGCCAAAAGAAAGATATGGCACCCTGTTTTAATAATAAAGAGGCTAAGATATTAAGTCGGAATGGTGGGACAAGGGGAAGAGGGAAGAATTCAAACACTAATAAGTAGATCAAACAGCTTTGCTTGCCTGGCTAAGCTAACAGGCACACCATATAAATCACAATGGAATGTCCCTCCTTAAAGACTCTGTTATAAAAACCCTCCCCAATAAGTTCAAACTGTGACTTCCCCATTCTGCCCCTCCAGAATGAGGAACCTCACCTGGGAGCTCGCCAGTTTCCCTCCTTTAATAAAGCTGTATTAATCTTTCTCTCATTCTATCTGATTCCTTCCTTAAGTCTGCTAACTTAACACAAGAGCTCATGCTAATGAAGAAGTTAAAGCTGCATTGAAAACATTGACAAAAATAAGGCTTCAAGAATAGAAGGGATATTAACTGGCATACTCCAACTAAGCGATGCCACCCTGTTTGTGCTCACAGGCCTGTGTGAAAATTTTGGAAGACAATTAATGGGTCAACTGACTAAAAGAAATCTATATTCCTTTTTACTCCCCAAAAAGGTTGGTGTTATATAGAAAGTATCAAACAATATCATCAATATAGTAGGTTTCTTGATTTGGTTTGAGGGTAGAGTGTGGACTGTTTGGTTGATTTTTATTTACTTCACAATTGTGTGTGAGCTGATTGAATTTGCTAGATTTAGCCAGATTAGAGTCAACCAGGAACTGGTGGGTGGGCCTTGTATTTAAAAGTTGCTTGGGTCCTTGGGCCTGGTATTAAATTGTGTTTGGGACAAACATTCCTCTAAGTGGTGCAGCACTGTTCTGTCAATTTACTGTACTGAGGTAACTTGGGGTTGCTGTGATACTGAATGCTATGCCACTGGTGTGTCAAATGGTTATTGATGGCAGACAATGTTTGATAGAGCTCCTAGATTAAGACAGGTTTAGAAGCAGAAGTGGCATACACTTCTTAAACAACATGCCTCTGGAAAAAGTATGAAGGTAGAAAAACTATGATAGTTTTAGGACAGGTCTTTTGTTCATAGGGTCTCTATGAGTTGTTCTCGACTTGACATCACTTAACAACAACAGCAACATCATTAATATTGCATACAAGCAGAATATTAATGGATATCAACCCAAAACTGGCTAGAGCTTTGTTGTTGTTGTTGTTG
>NW_006399883.1:1471315-1473680 GCF_000299155.1 Elephantulus edwardii
CCTCACCACATGTCCAAAGTATGTTAGACGGAGCCTCAGAATCCTTGCCTCCAAGGTGCCACCCAGTTTAACCTTTTCCAAGATGAATGTTTGTTTTCCTAGCAGTCCATGGTACTCTCAATACTCTTCTCCAGCGCCACAGCTCAATAGTGTTTATTAAATTGAAAAATCTTTATAGTCCTCTTTGATTTGTATTATATATCTCTCTATCTCTTCTTATCTGTATCTATCTACCTCTATCTCTATTAAAAGATCAAGATCAAGATAGATAGAGATAGAGATGAGAGAGATCGATCTATAGATAGATGAGCAAGAGATGGGGGGGAGGGGAGAGAGAGAGAAAGTCACCTTAGGTGGCTTAGTAGAAGAAATTGCTCTGGCGTCTCAAGGATACACAATTAGAATCCACCAATACTCAACATGAGTAAGATAAGCAATCTTCTCATGCAATTTACTGCTTCTGAAAACCGACTGGAGCATAAGTGGTTCAGACTTGATGGTACACATTAACTACAATGCATATCTTACTTAAATTGGAGAGAATATATTGTGCATGAATTGTGTACATTTCTAAGTTCTATCATCTTGCTATGATGTATCTTCAAAACCAATTTTTAAAAAATTAATAAATATGTGCCTTTTTTGAAACTTCCAGATAAAACAAAATAATTGCCATGAGGCGGGGAAATGCGACTTTTCACTTTGAATTCATCCTTCTGGGAATTTTTGATCACAGTCCCACCCACACCTTCCTGTTCTCTCTGGTCCTGGGCATCTTCACAATGGCATTCATGGAAAACACTACTATGATTCTTATCATCTACCTGGACACTCAACTCCACACTCCCATGTACTTCCTCCTCAGTCAACTCTCCCTCATGGACCTTATGCTCATCTGCACCACAGTACCCAACATGGCCTTCAGTTACTTGTCTGGCAGGAAATCCATCTCTTTGGCAGGTTGTGGAACTCAGATATTCTTCTATGTGTCCTTGCTTGGAGCTGAAT
Organism: Elephantulus edwardii; assembly: GCF_000299155.1. NCBI lineage: Eukaryota > Metazoa > Chordata > Mammalia > Macroscelidea > Macroscelididae > Elephantulus > Elephantulus edwardii. The sequence continues at coordinate 1,472,324 of NW_006399883.1, forward strand.
GCTTTCTGTTGGCTGTCATGGCCTATGATCGTTATGTGGCTATATGCCACCCTCTTAGATACACTATCCTCATGAATCAGAAACTCTGCAAGCTTTCAACTGTAGCTTCCTGGATCCTAGGCTCTCTTGATGGAATTATTGTGCTTGCAGCTGCACTGTCTTTCTCTTACTGCAGCTCTCTGGAAATTCATCATTTTTTCTGTGATGTGGCTGCCCTTATGCCTCTATCGTGTACAGACACCACCACATTTGAAAAACTGCTCTTTATCTGTTGTGTAGTGATGCTGATTTTGCCAGTGTCTGTTATTATCATTTCCTATTCTTATGTCCTCCGGGCTGTCATTCACATGAGTTCTGGACAAAGTCGCCACAAGGCTTTCACTACATGCTCATCACACCTGGCTGTGATTGGACTTTACTATGGTGCTGCCATGTTCATGTACATGAGACCAGCTTCCAAACATACACCAAATCAAGACAAGATGGTGTCAGCTTTCTACACCATTCTCACCCCAATGCTGAACCCCCTCATCTACAGCCTCCGCAACAAAGAGGTATCCCAAGGATTTAAGAAGTTATTAAAGAAAGGAAAGTTAGTGTAACTTTTTCAAATGTCTTTTGAGTATCTGTTCTGGTCAGATTAGAATTACTTGTGTCATTATTTTCCTACTGGTTTGTCTTTCCAGTTTTTCAGCTTTAAAACATTTATTTAGCATAAAGTTATATAAATGTTAAATGTAAAGTGAGCTACATCTATTTATCACAACTGGCTAGTTTCACCTCTATGAATTTCTGGCACTGCTTGTTAATTATAAGGGTTACCTCATCTTAGGATGCTTGCTTTCAAGTCAGTTTAACTTTGAAGACTGTTGAATCCAAAAGCAAAAGCCAGAGTTGGTCTACTTTTGACGAAATGCTTCATGTCAGTACTTTAATTTCATCTTTCCTTGCTCAGAGTATTGATAGCTTTATTTCCAACTCTTGTCTACCTAAAAATTTAAAGTGTCAGCACAGATTCTAGCAAAACACATATGTGAATAAAGTACTGTTAGGAAAAATGTAGGAGTCAGCTGTGACTCATAGTGATAACATGAACAGTGGCTCTGAACCTTGTCCTATCCTGTGTCATCCTCATCATCTCTGACATACTAGATCCCACCATTGTAATCACTGTGTCAATCCATTTTGTGGAGGGTCTTCCCCTCTTTTACTGACTCCCTTCTTTCCCCAAGCATGATGTCCTTTTCCAAGGACTGACTCCTTGTAACAACATGCCTAAAGTATGTCCAAGTTTCATTATCCTTCCCTCCAAGGGACCTTAACTGCACATTTTCCCAGGACATACTCATTGTCCTTT
>NW_006399883.1:1474490-1476431 GCF_000299155.1 Elephantulus edwardii
TAGACACTAGTTAATTCTTTACTTTGCAAGGAAAGACAAGATTTTACCTGGGGCATTTTTGTTTGTCTTAAGCTAAAAATTTTTATGGCCCACTTCTGCTTCTGGCATTAATGGGGGTTTATAAAAAATGGGGTTTATGTTGTCCCTTCATGAGTAATAGAAATTGATACTTCTTTTTTTCAAATGTATTTTGATTATTCAAATAACAATGAGTGAGAAATTGAAAAGAATTATGTTTCACAGCCAAATCAAGTAGGCATTTTGTCTAATTCACAAAGAAAATATTTTATATTTAAAAAAATTATCAAATTCATTCTTAACCCAGAAATTACTCTTTGCTAACCTTCTATCAAGCTTTGAAAGCTATAAATCATAAAGAAAGATTTTGATCATCTATCTTCCTCAGAGCTTCTGGTGAAATTGAACTTCCAGAGAGGAAGGGCCTTAGAGTTAACAGGAGAACTTCCTCCTCATAATGCTACTAGTTGAATATATAGAAAACTCTTGGTTGTTGAGTCTGAGTTGACTCATAGCTGATCCACCAGCAGGACTTTAAAGTTTCTAAATCCCACAGAAGGAAAATATATATAATACACAAATAAATATTATCTTCTGTGGCAGACTGAGGGTAAAGTATTTTTATAATTATCAATAATGAGACAGATAGCGAGGAATGAGCTAAAACAGAGGGCATGAAAAACAGGGGACCAGCAGCTCTCCACTGAAGTCCCTCATTCCAGCCTCCCTGTTTCTTTATAGAAGATTATCAGGAAGTAAATCACAAAGAGAATTCAATGCAAATGAAGCCAAGCTCTTTCTATTGAAAACCTTTCCCTTGACACAGGAGGGAGGGGTCAGCAAATGCAAGAATCTGGTGAAGCCTTAAGGATTGCTTAGTGCCTCAGGGTGAACTGTATCCTGAAATAGCATTTGGTTTATTACAAATACTTAGTATTGGCTTCCCATAATCTTCAATTCTCTGTCAATCTATTATTATAGACATTTTAAAATGATCTTCAGTAAGATTTTACTTATATATTCTATTAATTATACTTGTGAATAATTTTCACATTCTCTTGGATCACTATGTTTGGGAATGGAAAAAACTATGGACTTCTTCCAGTAGGGTGGCCATGTAGCTATCTTCTAAATTGTTTGGCAAAGCTCAGTGAGCATATCTAGAGCTTCCTCCATTTGTTGAAATGTGTGAATTGGTATCTAATCCATTCTTGGGGCTTATTTTTGCCATTGTTCTCAGGGAATCTGGAAATTGTCCCTTCATTCTGGCTAGGATAGTACACTGACAGAGAACTGTCAAAAACTCAGGCTGGATTTAGAAGGAGTCATGACACCAGGGATATCATCACTGATGTCGGATGGATCTTGATTGTAATCAAAGAATATGAGAAGAATGTATTTTTGCTTTATTGACTTTGAAAAATCATGTGACTGTGTGAATTGTAGCAAATTATTCCTGACATTGAGAAGAATGAGTATCCCAGAAAACTTAATTGTGTTCATAGGAAACCTCTACCTAGACCAAGAAGCTAGCATATAGCAAGGGAACACCGGTTGGTTTAAAATCAAGAGATTTGTACATTAAGGCTGTATCCTTTCTCCTTATCTATTCAATATGTATGTAGAACAAATCATTCCATCATATCACCCCCCAGTTTGACCTCCATACTTCAATACAATTAGACAATCGTCCTAGCTTCATCTTCAAATTTCTCCTATTTAAGAATCTGCTGGAATCTGTATATACCATAGCGTACCAGTGCTAAGGCAAAATAGGGCACAAGAGTGGACTCTTTAAGTCTTATCTTACTAAACTGACTGTTGAGTTGTGCAAGTCTTTAGTTAAATTACTTCCTATTGCCTTGGCTCATATCCAAGCAGCACTCTGTTCACATTCCTTTGGGATCCCCTTTGAACTAATGT
>NW_006399883.1:1481947-1494163 GCF_000299155.1 Elephantulus edwardii
CCCTGCTTCCTGAATGATATGTTCTGCATACAGATTGAAAACGTATGGGACAGGATGCATCCCTGATTCACTCCTTTCCTTATTTTGAACAATGCAGTGTTTCCTTGATCTGTTCTTAGGACTGCTTTTTGGTTCAGGCACAGGTTTCATATAAGCACAATCAAGTGCTCTGAGACTCCCATTTTCCTCAAGGTTAGACACAACTAATTGTGATCCACACAGTCAAATGCCTTTGAATAGTCAATGAGACACAGATAGACATTCTTCTGACACTCTCTGCTTTCTGCTAAGATACATCTGACATTGGCAATAATGTTCTAGTGTCACGACCTTTTCTAAACCCAGCCTTTATTTCTTGTAGTTCTCTGTCAATGTACTGTTCCAGTTGTTTCTGGATAATCTTCAGGAGGATTTTGCTAGTGTGTGATATTAGTGATATTGTTAAATCATTTCCTCACTCTCACCTTTTCTTGGAATGGGAATAAATATAAAGCTCTTCCAGTAAGTGGGCCAAGTCGTTTTCCAGATTTCATAGCACAACTTGGTGAGCACATGCAGGGCAGCATCTGTTTGCTGAAATACTTCAATTGGTATTCCATCAATTCCTGGGGATTTATTTTTTGCCAAGTCCTTCAGAGCAGCCTGAGCTTCCTCCTTCATCACCATTGCCTCAAGTTTATATGTTGTTTCTTGAAATTCTTCTGTGTCAGCCAATTCTTTTTGGTACAACGACTATGTATACTTTTCCCATCTGCTTTTAATGCTTCTTGCATCATTCAATATCCTGCCCATAACATCCTTAAGCAATGCAACTCATGGCTTGAATTTCTTTCTTTCATTATTTCAGCTTAAGAAATACTGAGAGAGTTCAGCCCTTTTGATTTTCTGACTCTATCTCCTTGCACATTTTAGAATATTTTTGCCTTGTCTTCCCAAGCAGCCCTTCTATTCAGTTCCTTAACTTTTTGTTTTCTTCACTTTGCTTTGGCTTCTCGGTGTCCTAGTGCAATGTTGAGAGTCTCTTCTGACATCTATTTTGGTCTTTTCTTTTTCTTCCTTCTTAGTTATGACGTTTTTATATTCTTCAAGAATGATATTCTTGGAATCTTTCCACAGCTTCTCTGGTCTTTATTATTGTTCAAGACCTTAATCCTATTTTTGACTTGGTTTTAAATTCATCAAAGAGAGATTCAAGGTCAAATTTTTATTTCTGTGGATATAATTTAATCTTCTTTAGATTTAATTTGATTCGTATATGAGCAGTTGATCATCTGTTCCACAATCAGCATCTGGCCTAGTTTTTACTGCTGATATTTAACTTCAACAGTTCTTTCCACAAATGTAATCAATCTGATTTCTATATATCTCATCAGGTGAAATCTAAGTGTATAGCTTGTGTTTATATTTCTTATAAAAGGTGTTTGCTATGAACAAATCATTGATTGTACAGAATTCTATCATTCTATTCCTAGCCTCATTTCTCTCACCAAGTCTGTATTTTCCAACTACGGATCCTTCTTCCTGATTCCCAACTTTTGCATTCCAGTCACCCATTATTATTAAAGCATCTTGGTTACATGCTTGATCGATTTCTGACTGCAAAAGTTGATAGAACTCATCTATTTCCTCCTCTTTGGTTCTGGTTGTTGTAGGTGCATAAATTTGAATGATAGTGGTATTAACAGGTCTTCCTTGTATGAGTATGGGTATTATCCTACCACTCACAATATTGTATTTCAAGATGGATATAGAAATGTCCTTTTTAACTATGAAAGCGACCTTGTTTTCCTCATCTTTTCATCTTCAGCATAATAAATCATATGTAATCATGGGATTAAAAATATCCCATGCCAATACATCTCATTTCACCAATACCCATTATGTCACTATTTGTGACTTCCATTTCTCCCTTTACAATATCCAGTTTTCCTACATTTATTCTTCTCACATTACAAGTACCAGTTGTTAATTTCTTCTTACAACTGTTTATCTTCCTTTATGTTTCCAATTTAAGAGCTCAACTTCGGTTGCTATATCTGTTCAAACTGGTTTTAACCGAATTGTAACACAAGAGATATTGTTGCTGATGTTAGATAGATATTACCCAAAGCAGAGAATATAAGGGGGAAAATGTGTTTTATTGGTAATGCAATGGTATTTGACTGGATAGATGATAATAAACTTTTTGTTGACACTGAGAAGATTAGGAGCCCCAGAACATCCAATCATGCTCATACAAAACCAATACCTAGACGAAGAAGCTATTGTCTTCAAGAGAACAAGGGAACACAGCATGTTTTAAAATCAAGAGGTGTGTGTGCCAAGGCTGTGTTCTTTCACCATACTTATTTATCTGGAACAAATCCTTTCAAAAGATGAAATCTATGGGGAAACAAAGAAAGAAAAAAGGAGCATCAGAATAGAAGTGAGACTAATGAATAAGCTGTGTTATTCTGATGATTCAACCTTGTTTACTGAAAGTGAGAAGGACCTGAAGGACTACACCCTTCAATAGTGATTGTGTCATCATCATCATCATAAATAATAAATCCTCACCATTGTACCAATAGATGGCAGCACAAAAGATGGAGAAAAGATTTAAATTGCCAATAATTTCATCTTACTTAGATCCACAGTCAACACCCTCGGCATCAACAGAGAAGAAATAGAAGGAAATGTAGGGAAAGTTGGGAAAGTGTTGTCAATGACCATCCTACAGTACTGAGGAGAAATGATGTCAGTGTAAAGAGTAAAGCACACCTGATTTAAGTAATGGTCTTTTCATTTTTTTTTAAAAAGAACAAAAAACAAAACCAAAACCCATGATCTTTTCATTCACTTCCTGTTCATCTGAGAGTTGGACAATGAATACATGTGACAGAAGAAAAAATTATGCCTTTGAATTGAGGTGTTGGGGAAGAGTACTGAATAACCCATAAATTACCAAAAGAACAAGAGGATATGTGTTAGAGATGGTGCAGCTTGAGTGCTTCTTAGAGGTAAAGATTACAAAGCTTTGTCTGTCATATGTTGGATATGTTGCTAGGAAACACTATTTCTTCCTTGAAAAGGGACATCATACTTGGAAAGATGAAGGGTCAGAGAAAGAGAAGACTTTCAATGAGATGAACCAATGCATGCATTGTGTCAGAGATGATGAGGATAGGACAGAGATACAATCTGTTGTTCTTAGGGTTGCTATGAGTCATAATTGATGACACAAAACAACAATATAAAAATTTTTGCTTTGTGATCTAATACAAGGTCTGTTCATGAGATTTTCCATGTACATTGAGGAAGATTATATATTGAGTTCTTGCTTGTTGAAGTGTTCTATGTATGTCTATGAGGTTTAACTGGCTAGTTGAATAGTTCTATTTTATCTTTGTTCAGTTTCTATCTAGTTCTGTCCTTTATTAAGAGTGGTGTGTGAGTCTCCTGTAATTATGTAGTGGTCTATCTTTTTCTTCAAATCTGTTAATGTTTATTTGCCTATTTTGTAGCTGAATCATATGGTCCTTAGGTATTATTTAAGGTCATGCTCTCTTATTCCACTGACTCTTTAATCCTTATACATAATATTCTTTCTTGTCTCTTACCCTGTTTTTTACTTTGAAGTCTATTTTATCAGAGATTAATATTGCCATTATTGCTCATTTGTGATTGTCATTTGCTTGTTTTATTTTACTACCTTTTAATTTTTACTCTGTCTTTAGGGTCATATCTCAAGTGCGTCTCTTGCAGTCAGTATATTGACATATCTTTTTTCTTTATCTATTCTCCTACTTTTTTTTTCTCCCCATCTTGTCTAGTGCATTTATCCCATTCGTATTAAGTGTAATTCTTAGGAGGCAAGATATTATTGCTATCACTCTGCTGCTTTGTTTTTATTGTTGCTGTTTACTTTGTTCACTGCCTTTTTCTGTACTGTCTTTATACAAAGAATGTTCTTTAATATTTCTTGTAAGGTTGATCTTGTTTTTTGAATTCTCTTAATTTCTGTTTTTCCAAGAATTTTCTTACCTCATCATCATGTTGGATGGATAGATTTTCTGGGTACAAATTTTTTTTGACAAGTTTTGGGGTTTCATTTTGTTTTTCATTCTATTGGTTTCTCATCTGCATGGTTTCTGCTGAGAAATTGGAACTTAGTTTTATTGTTTTTCTTCATAGATAGCTCTGTTTTTCCCAATTTGTTTTCTGTATTCTTACTTTGTCTCTGGTTTTGAAGATGTTTATGACAGTATGTTTTAGTGTTTTTCTTCCAGGGTCTATTCTTTGAGATTTGCTTAGCTTCCTGATTACTGTTGTTCCTTATATTTAATAATATTTAGGAAGCTTTTTTTCATTAAATATTCAATGATTTTAGGTGTTTTTTTGCCTTTCCCTGTTCAATTACGTTATTTTTCTTAATGTTGTCTCACACAATGGTGAAACTTTGTTTTCCTCCCTTATTACTTCAGGAAATTATTATTAAAGGCTTTTTCTTCTATTTCACTAATTATATTGCATTTCTTTTATTCATGGTTCTTTTTCTTCTGTTCTATTCCTTTTTTCTTTCAACAAGCTACTCATTTCTGTACCTTTTGTCTTGCTGTTCTAGATTTCCATTTCTTATTTTTCCTATACCTTCTAATTTTCCATTGTTTTTATCCTTTTGATATTGTAATTTTTTTCTTCATTTTTCTAGAGTTTTATGTATGGATTTCTTGATATTGTCTCTTCAATAATGAACAGTTCATATGTTGTTGTTTTTAAATAAGCAAAAAGTTTGTTTAAAAGTTTGTATGTGAGTGGAAGTTTAATTTCATTTTAATTCTTGAGATGATTCTGAACTTTATGTTGAAATTTTTAAAGAGCCTTTACAAATGGCAAACACTTTAAACTTAGTGCTGATTTGGGCTATATGTTGGAAGAATGACTTTCTTTTTCTCTAAATTCTATCATTAAAGGATTTATAATCATTCTCAATGGACCTTTTCACAGGAAGTAAATCTCAATGAAGCGTTTCATGGTTTTGGTTTTTGGTTGTGTTTTTTGTTGTTGTTGTTGTTTGTTTGGGTTTTTTTTGTTGTTGTTTGTTTGTTTTTTCATTATAAGCGCAAGGAGATGGTTTACAACTTGGAAGCGTGTCTGCCAAGGATGTATTTTTGTCTCCATACCTTTTCAATCTTTATGCAGAACAGATAATCCAGGTCGCTGGGCTGTACAAGCAGCAATGTAGCATCAGGATTGGAGGAAGAGTCATCAACAACCTGGGTTATACAGATGACACAACGCTGCTTCCTGAAACTGAGGAGGACCTGAAGTACTGGCTGCAGAAGGTCAAGGACTGTAGTCTTCAATATGGATTGAAGCTCAACATCAAGAAAACAAAGATTCTCACCACTGCACCAATTGGCAGCATCATTATGGATGGTGAAGATATTGAGATTGTTCTAGCAGGCAGGAAATGAAGAGAAGAATTGCATTGGGAAAGTCAGCTGTCAGGAACCTCTTCAGGATAATGAAAAGCAACAAAGTCAGGCTGGAGGCTAAAGTGCACATGATCTGGGCCATAATCTTTGCAATTGTGTGCTATGTGTCTGAGAGCTGGACAGTAACTAGTGATACTAGAAAGAGAATTGATGCCTTTGAGTTGTGGTGCTGGAGAAGAGTGTCGAATATACCATGCACTGCTAGGAGAACAAATGGTTTCATCCTGAAGTGGGTGAAACCGGGCAGCTCCGTGGAGGCAAGGATTCAGAAATTTCTTCTGACATACTTTGGGCATGTTGTACGTAGGGACGAGTCCTTGGAGAGGGACATCATGTTTGGAAGGGTGGAGGGACAGTGCAAGAGAGAAAGACCTTCACTGAGAAGGATCAATTCAGTGATTGGGGTAATGGGAGTAGGTATGTAAGAGACAGTGAGGTTGGTGTAGGATAGAGCAGGGTTTAGGGATCTTGCAAGCAACTCAATGTCACATAACAACAACAACAACAAAAATGTAAAAGGAGAAGTGATAACATAGGGATTTTCATCTGCTTCATAAGGGGAACTATCACCATCAATAATATACTATACATAGTTCTAAACAAATAGCAATATGATCAGACATCCTACCCATATGCTCCTGGACCTATTTATACCAATCATTGGGTCTAGTGTTCATTGTAACTTAGCTCACTGTTGTGGAGTTTATTAAGGAAATATGTTGGGGAGTGGAATAAGCAAATAATATCACACAATGCAAATCCAGGTTTAGTCCAGAAGTTCCCATCTAGATTAACAAGTCAAAATACCTCAATGAGGAAAGCCCAGATTCAGTTCAGCAGCAAAATGAACCTCTGGTTTCCTCAATCATCAAGCAAATTTTCTTTCAGAGCCATTACAAGTCAGCTTTTCTTTCAATTATCTAGTAAGCAAAATCTTTAACTGTGACTTCATCTCCAGGGTTCCTCCAGGTACACCCTGCCACATTCTTTTCGCAGAAGAGCTACAGTCTTTTCACCTTCACCACCATTTTTTTCCAAGTGTAAAAAATGCTCTTTTATATTGGTTCCACAGCCCTTGAGTATTTCCACATGTGTCTTCAATTAAGGGAGCTGGGACCACAGCCCCACAGGGGCTAACATAACGGATAGAAAACCAAATTTTTAAGGTTTCTCACAGGTACAATATTGTGTCCAAAAGGCCTTGAGATTCAGCATTACATTTTAATGTTAATACCATATTTTACTCACATTTTCGTCTTTTTATTTTACTGTGATTTTAAAATCCACAGATCATTGGTTTTTTATTCAATTATTCATACACATTTGTTGTATAAAATTGATGACAATTAACTAATATTCTAAATTAATTGAATTTTCATATCATATCCTTATTGTATAGTCCTTTTCTATTCACTCATATTAATAAGCATCTATTATCTATTTCAGAACTGATGACAGTAACATTTGTACTGAGTTGTACTGTTAAGCCAAAAGTCAAACTAACTGTATCCAGCAATTCACAGACTTTTTAAAAATTCTATTTTTCCCCCCCTACTCTCACTTCAAGACAGAGATCATGAGGAGATTGTAGGATTTGTAGGAAAGCCAGATTTACAGGAAAAAAAACCAGATCTCTTATTCATACACTCACAATAAGTCATAGTCAACTTGATTTCATTAAAAACAGCAACATCTCTCTTCTTTTCATCACTGGTGCTCATTTAATAATGAGTCTGTATGAGGAAAAAGAATGAGTATATGTCTAATTTGTGTATATTTGACTTCTCTTTATTTTTTTATTTGACTTTTTAATGTTAGCAGACTTATACAATATTTATCTTTTGGTGTCAATTTACTAAACTCTTCGTGATGCTCTCTAGATAAATTATGCTATATTTTATTAATTCTTTATTATATGGTGTTGCATAATACTCTACTGTGTGAATGGATCAGAGTTTAATCATTTGTTCTCTGATGTACACTTGTGTTGTTTACATCTCTTTGCAGTTGTAATTATCCTATAGTAAACCTGAGTGTGAATATACTTATCCCTTTTGCATCTCTTATTTATGAAAGAAAACTTTTTGTTGGAATGCTGGATAAAATAATATTTACTTTTCTTAATGTAAATAATTTTGTCAATTTCTTAAAAGATTGTTGTTGTTGTTGTTATGTGCTGTCGCTATGAGTCGCAAATGGCTCAACGACCCATAACAACAACAACAACAACAACAATCTTTTAAGAAATTGACAAAATTATTTACATTAAGAATCACCATTTTACAGTCTCACCAGAAGTATAGGAGTGTCTCAAAGTCTCCACACTTTTGACAGCATTTGTTGTATATTTCCCTAATGAACTTTGCTATTGTTGCTAGGGTAAGATGATATCTCATTATTTTGACATATTTATACTAGCTAACAATCTTAAACATTTCTCCATGTGCTTGTTGGTTATCTGTATGTATTAGGTAAAATGTCTTCTCATATCTTTTGCTCATTTCATAATGGAGTTATTTGTCTTTTTTTCTTGTTGAAATGTTGGGTTTTCCATAAATTCTAGAGGTTAATCCCTTGACAGATATGTCATTGCTGAATACTTTTTTCCAGTCTGCAGGTTCCCCATTTTCCTTTTTTTGAGAAGTCTTTTGAAGCACATAGTATTCTAACACATAGAATGTTGCAACCATCTAGATTAGTTTAATGAATGCACACTTTTTCCTTGTGCTTAGTAGTCTAAATGTGCCATTGGTTTGACATCTTAAATTTGACCTACATTTTCTTTTGATAATCTATATAGTTTTCATTTTTGTGCATAGGTTCTTGATCCATTTTGAGTTCGTTTTTACATATGGTAAGAAGTATGGATTTTATTTCAATTTTTGAAAAGAGATTCCTAGTTTTGCCACTACCCATTAATATTTTTAAAAGAAATTATTAAAAAGACAGTATTTTCCAGTTTATTGGATTTCATCTTTTTGTCAAAACTCAGTTGTCCACAAGCAGATTCATTAATTCTTACCTTTTAATTCTATTCAGTTGCTCTATATGAGATGCAACATCATTGATACATATTTATATTGGAAACCCATAATTAGACATAATAAATGGAATAATGTAACTAATAGTTTACTTTATGAATTTAAGTTAAAACCATTCAATAATAAATTGATCTGTATGTACCTTTTATAAATCTATTACAACTCTTAAGTGTTGTGAACTTTCCTGCTAAAGTTTGCTCCTAAGTATCTTACCTATAACTCCTTTAATGATCTTTTAGTCAGTTATAAATTTTATTATCTATATTTTCTGATCTAATAATTTAAGAACATAGCCTTCTTGTGTCTACAGAGGAGTGAGTATTTTCATTCTGGAGGAATGAAAGGTTTCTCTGACCTAGGCTATTTCTGTCCTTCAATAACCTTTGTCTTTTTATATTTAAGAAAGACTCCAGGATGGTGAAGTTTAATCTCATTTACTTTTATGAGACATGTTTTCAAAAGGTGACAGTCCTTAGAAAAAGATATCATGGTTGTAAAAGTAGAGAGTTTTCTTTGTTGAATTATCTATTCAATTCCTCTTCCATTTATTATTTTTTATTTGTTTACAATAGTTTACATTGTGTTTCATTCATTAACATCATGTTTTATACATTGTATTTTATATAATGAATTACTATTGATCTATGCTTATAATTACCCCACTAAGAGTCTTCATTGAATTTTTTTATTCCTTCAAACAGATCCCTAATTGTCTCACTAAGCCCTGTTTTCCTAATGGTTTTCATCCTTCTCCCTTTTCTGCCCCCTTTCCCCTTTCTCTTTCCCTTGTTGGACACTTACATAAATCTTAAGAATTATCTTTCCATTCTTACAGTATGATTTTATGCAGTATTTGTCTTTATGAGATTGAGTTAGCTCACTCAGCATAATGCTCTTTAGACTCTCTCATGTTAGAACGTATTTTGTAGTTGTTATGTGCCATTGAGTTGCTTGTGACACATAGAGACCCTATTTACAACAGCTCTGAACCCTTGTGTTTCCTGGGTCAACCTTATTGTCTCTGACACAGCTGCCTTCATTACCCCAGTCACTGAGTCAGTATATCTCATCCTAGGTTTTCCTCTATTGTGCTCTCCCTCCACCCTCCCAAGCACAATGTCCTTCTCCAAGGATTGGTCCCACTTTGCAACATGCTGAAAGTATGTCAGATAGAGCTTCAGAATCCTGGCCTCCAAGAAGCAGCCTGGTTTCACCCTCTTCAGGATGGACTTGTTTGTTCTCCAAGCTGTTCATGGTATATTCAATACTCGTCTCCAGCACCCCACACAAAGGCATCTTCTTCTATAATCCTTAGTCATTGTCTAACCCTCTGATGCATAGCAAGTAATCACAAAGACTATTGTTGATTGTTTAGCTAAGCAAAGTGAAGCTGTTAATAATCTCAATCTCTTCATCATCTATCATGATGCTGCCAATCAGTCCAGTGGTGAGAATCATTGTTTTCTTGATATTGAGCTTCAATCTGCTGAGAATGCAAACGGTCATTACAAAGACAGAGGAGGAAGAAAACACCAGATGGATATCAGAAGAGACTCTGAATACTACAGGAGAATGCTGAGAAGTCAAATCAAAGGAAATAAATCAATAAGTTAAGGAAATGAACTGAAGATTTTAAAGAGCAGTGCAGGAAGACAAATAATAGTATTATAATGAAATGTTGAAAGAGCCGGAGTTAGAAAATCAAAAGGGTTGAACTCATTTAGCATTTCTTAGGTTGAAAGAATTGAAGAACAAGTTCAAGCCTCGAGTTGAAAGACTTGAGAATGCTTTGGGCAGAATATTAAAAGATCCAAGAAGCATTAAAAGAAGATAGAAGGAGTATATAGCGTCACAGGACCAAAAGGAATTGGTTGACACAGAAGAATTTCTTGAGACAAATTATTAGTGAAAGCCTGTCTGGAAGGAAGAAGTTCAAGCTATTTGAAGAAATTGACAAAATACGAGACCCTGGGACTTGGTGACATACCAATTGCTGTATAGAGTATTTTGCAAAATTATTATTCTTTAGGGTTGAAAAATATTCCATTGTGTGAATGTACCATAATTTCTTAATCTATTTGTCCATTGATAGACATTTTTCTGTTCCCAGTAAAAATGACATGAATGTAGGTGAACATATCACTGTTCTTGTCTAAGTTATTCTTTTTCTTGGAGTATATTCCTAGCAGTACAATAGCTGGGTTATAGAGGATTTCTATTTTCAGCTTTTTTGAGGCAATGCTAAACTGCTTCTAGAATGGTTGTACCATTTTCTAGCAGTGCATGAGAGTTGTAATCTCTCCATATCCTATCCAAAATATATTGCTTCTTGCCCTGTAAAGCTTTACTACTGTTACTGGGCTGAGATGATATCTCATCGTGGTTTTGATTTGTGTCTCTCTGATTTTCACTGATTTTGAGCATTTTTTCATGTGTCTTTTGGCCATCCAAATGTCCTCCTCAAGAATAGTTTGAATCACTGAATACTAATGATTGAAAACAAGATGAACTACGAGATGAAATCAAGGATATTATCCAGGAAGAAAATGAAAGGGTTAAAAAAATAGTCATTGATAAGACAGGAGAGAAATAAAAACATCTATGTGGATATCAGAAGAAAATAAAATTTAACATTTAGCAGAACAGCAAGCAATAAATGTTGGAGAGAATGTGGAGAGATGGATACTTTCATACACTGTTGGTGGGATTATAAAAATGGTTCAACCACTCTGGAAAGCAGATTGGCATTCCTCAAAAAGTTGAACATAGAAACTCTGTATGACTCAGCTATTCCATTACCAGCAATACATGCAGAGAAAACTGGAACTGAGACACAAAGGTTTGTGCACCAATGTTCATAGCAGTATTGTTCACCATTGCAAGAACATGGAAACAGCCCAAATGTCTAACTACAACTGAAAGGAATGAGAAATTGTAGTACATTCACACAATGGTATATTATGCAACACACAGGAACAATAATTGCAAAAAAATACTACATGACATGGGAGAGACTGGAGATCATATGCTCAGTGAACTAACTCAATCTCATAAGAACAAATACTCCATAAGACCATTAATATAAAAATAGAATAATACTTAGTAAAACATGAATGGAGACCTAAGAGGAAAATGAATGGGAGCAGAAGGGTGAGGATAGATAGGGACAAAACCAGAGGGTTGTACAACTTGGTGGGTGGAGGAAGGGATAAAGGAGATGGGAAGAATCCAGGGAGATCCGAAAAGACAGGGTAAGGGTGGATATCGTCCAATTGTGATTAATTTTGTAAAACATAAGACATGAGAATGATTTTATGAAACACAATGTGAATGAAGAAAGTGTGAAATACTATACAAACTTTGTGAGCCAACCAATATAAAATAAATATTTTAATAGAAATCAACACACACACATGCACAAAGTTCTTGAGATTTTTTTAAAAATTTATTTTATTTTTATTGTTTGTGTGTGTGTACCGTCAAATCAGATTTGACTGGTACAGGAGGAGATGGTTCCTCCTTCTCCAGCAAAGCATCTGGTGGATTTGAACCACACACAAAATGGATGTCAGAAGAGACTCTGAAAATTGCACTGGAGTGCAGAGAAGCCAAAGCACAGGGAAGAATTCAAGATACTAAAGAGTTGAATAGAAGATTTCAAAAGGCAGCACGGGATGACAAAGCAAAATATTACAATG
>NW_006399883.1:1495743-1512466 GCF_000299155.1 Elephantulus edwardii
TAATTGGGATGGGAGTGTCAGAGACAGTGCAATTGGCACAGGACAGAGCGGAGTTTAGGGCTGTTGTACATAGGGTCGCTATGAGTCGCAGGCGACTTGACGGCACATAACAACAACAACAACCTCTGGGATTGTAGTGCAGCTTCTTGACACTAGGGCACCAGAGCTC
Source organism: Elephantulus edwardii (assembly GCF_000299155.1). Lineage (NCBI taxonomy): Eukaryota > Metazoa > Chordata > Mammalia > Macroscelidea > Macroscelididae > Elephantulus > Elephantulus edwardii. The sequence goes on from NW_006399883.1 coordinate 1,495,913, forward strand.
GCCTGATATTTTTATTTTAAAATTCAGGTAAAATAGACGTGGGTTTGTATTTTGGTACTTGTGGATTTATTTTCATTTTCTTCAGCTTCAATTTGAACTTGCACTCTTTTCTACAATAAGGACTAGACCTTCTTTAGAATGATAATATAGAACTTCCCTAAATATTCTTTCTCAAGTAAGTGATAGATAACTCAAATATTTACAGCCTTTTGTTTGAGATTATTTCCCACATGCTAAGATGTATCATCAAAATCTCAGGGTACTTAAATGATTTGTAGTCTACAAACTGTTAGTATGTTATGACTGTAAAAAGGCTGAGAAGGGATAAAGTAATTTAAAATTGTTGCTGTTAGATGCTATTTATTCAAGTATAAATTATTGCAACCCTATGAACAACAGATATGAACCCTGTTCTGTTCTGTGTCATCCTCCCAACATCTGATATACTTAAGATCATTTCTGCAGTCACCGTACCAATTTACCTGGTTGAGGGATTCCTCTCTTTCACCATCCTCCAACTTCACAAAGATGATGTGCCTTTCCAAGGAATCATCTCTCCTAGCAACATTTCCAAGGTTTATATAGGATTAATTAAAGCAACTGTCTCTCAAAACAAATTAATAAAGTTTGTGAGAACACAATCATAGATAATGGTGTTGTAAAAGTTCTCATTGTCACTTTCAAGTTTTTGTGGGTTGGTTTGTTTTAAGAAAACTGTCACAGTTGTTGCTATTGTTGTTAAGTAGCTTCAAGTCAACTATAACTCGTATCATTCTTATGAACAATAGTTCTGCCCCTTGTCCCAAGTTTGCCAAAGAGTTGGGCTTATTTGAAGAACCCCTATTTGAATCACCCTTCATTTCTTCTTTTTCATTTGTCTGCTTGCATTCACAGGTAAGTTCAGCTTATTTTAGATGTCTCTCTTGGTAATGAGGAAATGTTGCCCAAGAAGATGCTTTTGCTAGGAATAAAAGAAGGCTTCACAATAAAATTAAAAATGACACCTTTAGGTTTTTTTCAACTTGAATTTACATTGACTTGTTGTTAATATTATGTCTTATCAAGTCAAGTATGACTAATAGTAACCTATGAAGCAGAAGTGGCATCCATTTCCTAAACAACACACTTCTGGAAACTCTATGAACTTTTATAAACAACAATTGTTGTTGAAAGTCTTTAGGCCTTTTGTTCATAAGGTCACTATGAGTTGTTCTCCACTCGACAGAAAACAATATTAACAACAACATGAACAATAGACCTGTTCCTGGTCCCCTCTGCCATCCCCATAATATGTGACATAATTGATTCTACACTTTCTTCATAAAGACTAACTTCTCAAAAAATTTATTCAACATATAGATAGGATAGGTATGGAGGAAGCATACAACTCTGACACACACCTTTCTTAAATTTAAACAATGTAGTGTTCCTTATATAGTGATGAAGGAAAAAGTTAAAGCTACTCTGAAGTCACCGGCAAAAAATAAGGCCCCAGGAATGGATGGATTGATATATTTCACCTAACAGATGCTGCCCTGAACATGCTCGCCAGTTATGATAGGAATTTGGAAAACAGCTGCCTGGTCAATTGACTGGAAGAGATCCATATTTTTCCCATTCCCAAGAAGGGTTATCACACAATGTGAAAATTATTGAATAATGTCATTAATATCACATGCATGCAAAATATTGCTGAAGATCATTCAAAAAAGAGTTTGAACCACTGTTCATTGACAGAGAATGACTAAAAGCTAAAACTGGATTTAGAAGAGGCTGTGGTACCAGAGATATCATTGCTGATGTCAGATGTATCCTGGCTGGGAGATTATCATCAAGATGTCTATTTGCATTTTAGAAACTATGCAACAGTATTTTACTTTATGGATCATAACAAACTATGGTTAACTTTGAGAAGAATGGAATCCCAGATTACTTACTTGTGCTCATGCAAAACCTGAACCTAGACCAAGAAGCTAGCTATTGTTCAAATAGAACAAGTGAACTTCGTGTTTTAAAGTAAAATAAACTGTACCCCAAAATTGTGTCATTGCTCCATAAGAGAACTCTGGTCGCCTAGTGGTAAGACACTGTGCTGCAATTACAAAGACAAGTAATTTGAATCCACAGATGCTCTATGGGAAAAAGGAAAGGCAATTTCTTCTCGTGTGATTTACTGTTTCTGAAAACCTACAAGAGGGTCAGCTATGGGTTAGTTCCAACTAGATGTAAACAGTAATATTTAATCTATACACTGATCAAATCTTTAATGAAGTTGAACTCTACGAAGATGAATGTGCCATCAGTATGGGAGGAAGGTTTACCAATAACCTGTACTATGCAGACAACACAACTTGTTTGCCGAGGAAAACTTGAGATTGAGGACTTGAAACACTTACTGCAGCAGATCAAAGACTATAATCTTCAGTATAGATTGCATATCAACATCAGGAAGACAAAAATCTTCACCAGTAGGCTGATAGACAACATTATGAAAAATGGAGAAAGTGTTGAAATTGTAAATGACTTCATCTTGCTTGGGTCAACAGCTTTAGTACTAGCAGTCAGATTAGGGGACACATTGTGTTGGTCAAGTCTATTACCAGTTATCTCTCCAAATTACTGAGGAACTATGATGGCAGTGTGAAGACTAAGTATGTCTAATTCAAGCCATAGTCTTTCCTATTACTTTCTATGCATCAGAAGGCTGGGCATTAAATAAGGATGATAGAAAAAGAGTTGATGCCTTTGAATTGTGATGTTTAGAAGAATATGGCATGGACCGCATAAAAAACAAACAAACAAACAAACAAACCCACCACAACCCAACAACAACAACAAACAAACATGACTTTCAAAAAGTGCAACCAGTGTGTTCTTTGGAGGTTGGGATGGTGCAATTTAATCGAACATATTTTTTGGCATTTGTTAGAAAAAGCTATTCTTTGGAAAGGAGTTACCATGCTTTTATAGGTGAAGGGTCAGCAAAAGAGAGGAAGACTCAACAAATTGATTGACAGTGATTGTAGCAATGGGCTTAAGTGTGTTGGAGATTGATAGAAGAGGGTTCAGATCTATTGCCCATAGAATCATTGTGAGTTGTACTTGCCTCGACAGAACCTAATAAAAACAACAGTGTTCCACTGCTCTGTCCACATAACAGTCTCTTGGTCTAGGTATAGGTTTTGGAGAATTGATGCCTTTGAGTTGTGGTGCGGGAGAAGAGTGTTGAATATACCATGGACTGCTAGGAGAACAAACAGGTTCGTCCTGGAGAGGGTGAAGGCAGAATGTTCCCTGGAGTCAAGGATTCTGAAGCTTCGTCTGACATACTTTGGGCATGTTTCAAGGGGGGACTGGTCCTTGGAGAGGGACATCATGTTTGGGAGGGAGTGTGGAGGGACAGCGTAGGAGAGTAAGACCCTCAATGAGATGGATCAATTCTGTGAGTGGAGTGGTGGGAATGAATGTGTTTGAGACAGTGAGGTTGGCACAGGATAGAACGGCATTTATGGCTCTTGTACTTAGGGTCACTATGAGTTGCAAATGACTCAATGGCACATAATAATAACAACCATTAAATGTTACAAAGCTTTATAGCCAGTGGCTTCATAGTAAGAAAGTACTCTGTCAACCCCGAGACTCACAGTTTGAATCCACCAGCTGTTTGATGAGTAAAAGATGTGAAACTTCCTCCCATGGAATTTACTGTCCCTGAAAGCCCACTGAAGAGTCAGCTATGAGGTAGTTCTAACTCTGTGATACATAATGAGAACATAACTCAATTGTCATTAAATGTAAAAATATCGATAACAAATTACACAAACTGAATGATAAAGAACAAAGAAAATGATCTTATGGAAATATGAAGAAAATATGACTTCAGTAATTGATGGAATGTTAATTGAGGTGATCCAGAAAACAGATACAACAGATAAAACCCTGGACGTGCTCCCTAGTTTATGTAAAATAATTTATAAGACTCTTATGTGGCCAACAGACTGGAAGAGATCTGTATTTTAAAAAAATAGTTTTTCACACAGTGTATGGAAATTATCAAACAATATCACAATGTCAAGTGCAAGTAACATCTTTCTGAATATTATTGAAAAATTTCTGGAACAGCATTTTGACAGGTAACAAGAAATTCAAGTTAGATTTAGAAGAACTATGGGACAAACATATCTTTGCTGATACCAAATATTTAAATGAATTTTAGCAGAAAGTAGAGAATAATGGGTCTCTTATTTACTATGCGAAGGCATTTAACTGTATGCAACAAATTACGAATAACTTTGAGAATAGAAATCTGAGAACATTTTATTGTGCTCATGTGACACTATGTGTAGACCAAGAAACAGTCTTGCAAGTAAAACAATGGGGTATATCACATGGTTTAAAATCAAGACAGTTGTGCTTCAGAGTTACATCTTTTGTTATTCTTATTCAATCTATATATTCAGCAAATAATTTGAGAATCTTTACTTTATCAAGAAAAATGAATCATCAGGATTAGAAGAAGACTCACAAAGAGTTTAAACTATGCAGATTACATAGTCTTTCTTGCAAATATTGAAGACATTAAACATTTATTGAAGAAGATTAAACGCTGTTGCCTCCAGTATAAATTACATCTCAACATCAAGAAAACAAAACCCCTCACAAGTGAGAAAATAGACAGCATTGTGATAGCTGGAGAGAGGACAGTAAAAATTCATTTGACTTAGATCAAAAATCAGCACTCATGTTAAGAGCAGTCAAGAAATTAAAAGATGTGTTTCATTGGGAAAAATCTCAAACTGCAGAAAAGCAAGGATATCAGTGTAAAGAGTAAGTTGTATCTGACTAAAGCCATAATGTTTTCAATTGCTGTGTGTGTGTGTGTGTGTGTGTGTGTGTGTGTGTGTGTGTGTGTGTGTGTGTAAACTGAAGAATAAATAAGGAGGATCAATGAATTGAGGCTTCTCAATTGTGGTTTCATTGGAGAGTACTGAATGTGCCATCAAAAGAAAAACAATAACCGAGTGTTTAGGGAACTGTAAACAGGGTGCTCCTTGTAGCCAAGGACATGAAAACCTCCTCTCTTGTACTTTGGGCATGTTGTCAGAAGGCACCAGTCCTTGTAAAAAAGTATGCCATACTTGAAAAAGTAAAAGATTAACAAAATAGAGGAAGATCTTCAATGAGATGAACTGACACTCTAATAGCAACAGTGGTCTTGAACGTGATGAAGATTGCAAAGATTACGTAGGATAAGGCAAAGGTATGATTAGTGCTTGATAGAATATGAGTTGTAACAGACTGAACCTTTTCCTTCATCTTCTTATGTTATAATTGAGCCAACAGTTCTTTAATTTCTTTATTTACCAGTTAAAATATGACAGATTAGGATTAGCAGCATCTACTCTAAATTTCTAGACTTGAGTGTTGCCACACAGTACCTTTAAAACTGTGTTTCTTGGACCTTCTGACATTCCTCACATATTTTTTTTCTACGTATTCTAAAACAAGCTCATGGCTATTTTGAAATCATTACCATTCAACAAATCTTTAATGAAATTTATAAACAAATTTTAAAGGATATTTGACCTTTCAACCACCTAGAAGTCAAATTGTGAATAAGCTTTGATTCATTCATTCACTTTTTTCTTGCACATCAAAGTTATAGAATGTTAACAGGGACTTAAGTCACTAATCACTGACAAATAAGTTGCCCCTAACCTACAGCATGGAAGGGAAGCACCTTAATTGGAAGAGTGCTGTTCATAAGCTCATTAACTCAGGCACCTATTATTATAGTGGAAACTTTTAATGAGCCTTGGCAAAGTTGAGCACCCAGAGAGCCTTGTTACATAGCCTTCTAATTAGCAAGAGTTAAAACTTTACTTGGTCCCTTTGGAATCTGTGGTTAATTGGTACATTACGCTCTTAGTAAATGAGGGAAATTCTCAAGGATCAGTAAAGACTCTTTATTAATAAAATCAAATGAGACAAAGTTGTGTGGTTTCCATGGTGAGGCCTGTCAGAGAAAAGGTTCTTATAGTAATCTCCTATGAACCATATACCAAGTCAGTTTTCTGTAGGATGTCTGTGCTTGGAGTATAGAAATATGACAAATATTTAACAGAAAAACATTGTCTCTACTGTCTGCATAAAAAGTTGAGAAGTCAAAGTGAGTTAGTACAAGCCCACAGATACAAACCATATAATAAGACTTTGTTGCATAAAATGTTCATAACGTTTTTACTATAAAATGTAATCACTTTAAAAAAGTTTAATAGTTAAGCCTTCTTTTTTTTTCTATAAGCAATGTTGTTGCATCTGCATATTACAGCTTGCTAATGAGTTTTCTTCCAATCTTGATGCCACAATTTTCTTTATACTAGAGTTCTTCTCCTTGGACTTTTTGCTCAACATAAAGACTGATTATGTGATAAAAAAACACTGCCCTGATGAACATATTTTCTGATCTTAAGCTATGCAGTATTTACTTTGTTCTGCTTAAAACACTGCTTCTTGGCCTTGGTCTATGAACAAGTTTAACTTGAGTGTTCTGGAATTACTGTTCTTTGACATTTATCTGTAATGTATTAAGTTCAATACAGTCAAATGCTTTTACCAAGTCAATTAAACATATATTATCATCTTTTTTGTAGTCAGTTTTACTTTTAGCCAAATTCTTGTATGGTTAAAAAAAACTTCAAAATCATGAGGTGACTTCCTCAACTCCAAGAGCTAGAAGTTGGATGATGAAAGCCAGATACAAAGTGAGTAAAAAGGTAGAAAATTTTTCCAGGACACCCACATATATTCACTGCAGTTTCCACTCTAAGGAAACTGTTCAGCTACAGATCTTATCACACATGAGGGTTATTTTATTACAAAACTTAACTGCTAAACCAGTACATCATTGCCCAGCATAGTTGAAACACAATTTTTTTTTCAGGCTTTAAAAGTTTTATTCCAAATACTTTTTTTCCCAAATATGTATTTTTTTAATTTAGGTTGTTTATTTTTCATTTCTTTTTTTTCTATAATTATATTTTATTAATTTTCATAAACATTTACAGAGATTTTGGGCTTCCACTCATTCATTGTTGCACTATTCTCTCTACCCTCCTCCCAGTTTGTTCTTGTCCAAATGCCACAGTGCTTGTCAAAGCCAGTTCTGATTAATCTTCTTTGTCAGTGTGTCCTTTGCCATTCCCTATCACTCCTCCCTGAGAGAGACTTCACCCTGAGTCATAAGGAAAAGGGGATGGCGTATTCTCTTAGCTACTTCCTGCTGAAAAGGGACGCTGTGGGTTTCAGGGTGAAGATCTTCTCTCACTACTCTAAAGGGCCCCTTTGGCAGTAGGAAACACATAGACTATTATGGAGATTGATTTTGGAATTTAGATGCACTCTTATTGATTGTGCTTGGCTGTACATGTTCATATCCTTGAAGATGTATCATGGGGGTGTTGCAACCTAGAAGACACAAATTTGACTAACAAGTTATAAGTACATGAGTCCAAAAATTATGGAAAAGTAAAAGAAAAGATTCTTTCATTGTTTTACAAACCCTCCCCCAGGTCCCCTCCACCATGTAGCCCTCGCTCTAGTCTCCTGTGATGACAGAAATGCCCAGTTATATCTCTCTTTTAAATGGTTCTCTCCCTCCTCTGTTTCAGTGCAGTATACATTATTGAACCCATCTTACTCAGTCTCTCCCCAACCCCAAGGACAGTCCCATTCTACAACAGTGGCATCATGTAATATTTGTCCTTTTGTGACTGGGATATTTCACTCAGCATAATGTTCTCCAGAGTCAACCATTTTGAATAATATTGCATGAGTTCCTTGTTTTTTGATTTATTTTTCATTTCAATGAACATCTACAGAGATTTTGGGATTCCATTCATTCATTGTTGCACCCTTCTCCCCGCACAAACCCCTCCCCCCTCCCCCCCCATTTGCTCCTCTCCTTGAAAAGCAAAAGAAAAACTCCCTCATTGGTACACAATCCCCCCTGCACACCCCCCAACCCCACCCTCACCCCAAATATTATCCACTCTACAACCCTCATTGCATACTCCTACGATAAAAATAATGCCCTAAAATATAATACTTTTAGACTATTCACCTCCCCAAACCCCACCCCCTACCCCCAAATATAATCCACTCTGCAACCCTCATTGCATACTCCTACGATAAAAATAATGCCCTAAATAGAATTATCACTCTATTGAGAAGTGTATCATGCTTGGCAAAGTATAGAACCAGAGAATATGAAGAACAAATCCTCCAGGAGATTAATTGGTTCAGTGGCTGCAACAATGGGCTCAAATGTTACAATGATGGAAGGATGGAGGAGAATCACAGGAGGAGCATTGCTTTGTTCTGTTATAGATACTTGGGCTGTGAGTGAAAAACAATGAACAAAAGAATAAAAAATAAATTAACAATAAAGAAGACTTTCTCAACTATCAAATTTTATATAGTTTCTTCTTCTTGCCATATTCTCCGGATATGTTTTGATGAATATATTAAAGAATCTTTCTTTCTTATACTGGAATTTTCTTTTCTATGCCATCTACTTTGTCTTTATAACAACCTTTTGCTTTCTTTTCATGATCAGTTGTTCTTTTTATGTCATTCTCTTTTGTCTTTATAACAAGCTTTTGTTTTTTGTTTTTGTTTCTTAATGTGGAATCATTTTTCTTTTATACTATTCTCTGTCTCCATAAACAACCTTTTACTTCCTTCATAAATGAGATCTTTGATGTCACCTCACATACAATTCATTTTGTCTTCAATTATTAGTGTTTAGTGCCTCAAGACTATTCTTGAGATGATTTTTAAATTCAAGAGGGATAGATCGAGGGTTGTACTTTGGTTCTTGTGGACTTGTTTTCATTTTTGTCAACTTCAATTTGAACTTGCATATGAATATTTCATAATCTGTTCTACGGTCAGCACAAAGACAAGTTTTTTTGCTAATACTGAACTTCTCTAGTGATTCCTTGAACAGATCTTGTCAGTCTGATTTTTTTGTGCAGTTCACCAGGAGAAATTCAAGTAGACAGTCATTATCTGTCATCTTAAAAAAAGGTATTTGATATGAACAAATTGTTGAATGACAGAATTAAGCAATTTAATCTCTAGCACTGTTTCTATCCCCAAGTGCATAGTTGTCAGCTATGGATACTTTTATTTTGTTTTCAATTTTTGCAATTCTATCACCAATTATTACACTTAAAAAATATTTTTATTTATGTTAGCTGTACACAAAATTTGGTTTTTAAAAAAATTTATTTTATTACTATTTTGTTTTGTGTGAACCAACAAATAGGATCTGACTGGTACAGGAGGAGATTGTCCCTCCTTGTCCAGTAGAGCATCTGGTGGGTTCCAACTGCATACCTCTGGGATTGCAGTGCAGCTTCTTACCACTAGGCCACCGGAGATCCTGTACAGAAAATTTGTATATATTGTGTTTCATTCATGTACAGTGTTTCTCACACTCCTTCATTACACTGTATTTCATATAATTATTTGTATATATTGTGTTTTAAAAAATTAATTACCATTGATCTATGCCTATCATTACCCTGTCTTTTCAGGTCCCTAGTGAGCCTTTCCTAATTCCATTACACACACACACACACACACACACACACGTGCACACATCCGCTAAACAATAATAATCTGTTATCCAAGTGTTACCCCATTCCCCATTTTCTACCTCCTTGCCCCCTCTCGCCTTCCCCTTTGGTACATAAACTCTGATTAGTAATGTCTATAATTTTATAATAGTGGTATTATACAATCTTTGTCCTTACAAGAAAGAGCTTGTTCCTCTACATAATACTCTCTAGACTCTCATGATATATAATATTTTTTCAAAACTTTACTTCCTTAGTGCTGTATAGTATTTCATTGTTTGAATGTACCTCAATTTCTCAGTCCAATGATGAGACATTTGGGCTGTTTCCATATTCTTGTTATTGTGAATAATGCTGCTACACACATAGGTGTAAAAATCTATTTGTGCCTCAGTTCTATTGTCTTGGGATATATTCATAGCATTGGAATAGCTAAGTGATAGGAAATTTCTAGGTTCAGCACTTTAAGGAAAAGTCACACTGTGTTGTAGAGTGATTGTACTATTTTAAAATTCGCTATAATTGCAAGAAAGTTTCAATTTCTCCACATCATCTCCAACATCTATTCCTTGCTGTCCTGTTAAATTGCTGCAACTACTGGGTTGAGAGCTTCCAGGCTGACTACCTGGAAAAGATTCATGTTTGTCCCAATTCCTAAAAAAGATGATCCAACAGAATGTGGAAATTATTAAGCAATATTGTTAATATTACATGTAACCAAAATACTGGTAGAGATCATTTAAAAAATGCTGGAACTGTACATAGACAAGACACTGCCAGAAGTTCAAGCTGGATTTAGAAGAGATTGTGGCCCAGGGATATAATTTCTGATATCAGATGGATCTTGGATTAAAGCAGAGAATACCAGAAGAATGTTCATTTGTGCTTTGTTGGCTATACAAAGACATTTAACTCTGTGGATCATAACAAATTATGGCTAAAATTGAGAAGAATGTGAATCCCAGAGTACTATGTTTGTGAAAAACTGATACCTAGACGCTATGTACAAACAAACTAAGATAACACTTTATGGTTGGTAAAGGTATGCATCATATCTGTTTTATCTGTATGCATAGCAAATTACTGGATATTCTGGACTCTATGAAGAAGTCTGTGACATCAGCATTGGGGAAGAACTCAACAATAACCTTCATTATGCAGATGACACAATCTTGCTTGCTGAATCAGGAGGACTTGAAACATTTACTGAGGAATATCAACGACAGAAGCCTTCAATATGGATTGAATTTCAACCTCAAGAGTAAAAAATTTTTGCCATCATACTTTTAGACAACATCATGATAGATGGGAAAAAGGTTTGCGACTGTCAATCACTTCACCTTACTTGGATCCATAATCAATAAACTTCGTACGAGCAGTCAGAAAACATATTTCACTGGGAAAGTCTATTGTCTGAGACCCCCTCCAAATTATTAAAGCACAATGATGTCAGTTTGAGAACTAAGCTGTAGTTCATTCAGACTATGGTCTTTTGAATCACGTGCTATACATTTGAATACTGGACAATGAATACGGATGGCAGGAGAAAAAATATTGACACTTGTGGACATTGGTGTTGGAGAAGAGCATTGAATATCCCATGGACTTCCAAAAGAACAAACAAATATATCTTGGAGAAGGTACAGCTAGAACTCAGGAGGCGAAGATGATGAAACTTCATTTCAACTACTTTAGTCATGTTATAGGAAAGGTTATTATTTGAAGAGAGACATGCTTAGAAAGGTGGAGGGACTGTGAAGGAGAAAAGACCTTCAACCCAGGTAGAATAACACTATGACTACGTCTTTTGCGTGTCAGAGATTATGAGAACGACACAGGATAGGAAAAGGCTCATAGTGAGATAGTATTTCATGGAAGTTTTGATTTGCATCTTTCCAATTACCAATAATTTTAAGCATTTCTTCATGTGTCTGTTGGCCATATGAATGTCTTCCTTTATGAAGAGTTTTTTCAAGTCTTTTGCCCATTTTGCTATTAAGTTATCGGTCATTTTCTTGTGGATTCCCAGTAGTATCTTGTAAATTTTTGTTATGAGGCCCTTTCCCGAGCTATCACTGCTGAATGTTTGAGTTTATCCCTCCCCTTAGTCTGTAGGTTTGCCATTCACTCTGTTGGAAAAAAATAATTTAATGCACACAGAGACTTAATGTTTAGAAGGTTCCATTTGTTGATTTTATTTTCTCCTGATTGTGCATTTCTAATTATATCTTCAAGCCTGTTTATAACATAGGGCTTTGAAGTTAGATCCCATTTTGTTTCCTATGATTTTTATGGTTTTGGGTTTAACCCCTAGGTTTCTGATGCATCTTGAGTTGGTTTATGCGTATGGTGTGAAATGTGGATCCTGCTTCAGCTTTCTGCAGATAGATGGCAAATTTTTCTAGCACTGTTTGTTGGAGATGTTTTTGTTCTCCCATTTGCTAACTTTTCATTCTTTGTTGAATTCCAGCTGAAGATAGGGAAATAGGATAATTTCTGAGTCCTTAATTGTGTTCCACTGTCCTATGTGTTTGTCATTGTACCAATATTGTACTGGTTTGGTTACTAGGACTGTGTAGCAGGCTTTGAGAACAGGGAATGCTATGCTTCCTACTTCATTATTTTTCAGAAGATATTTTCTTACTGAAAATAGAATTGTCCATTGTTTTTTATAACTCTTTGGAAAATGAATGCGGTATCTGTATTGGGATGTATTAAACATATGAATTGCTTTTGGTAGGAATGCAATTTTCACTATTTTGAGTCTATGTATATACAGAATATTTTTTTCATTTAGTTAGGTCTCTTATGTTTTCTGACAACAGTGTTTTGTAGTTTTCATTATAAAGGTGTTTGTTGTAAGGTTTAATATGATCAAGTCAGAAGTTTCCTGGGCTAAGACAAAACAAACCTTCTGCCCTGGGATATCATAACCTTGAATATCACACTGAAGCAGTTTTCTGATAAAGATGTACTTATGGGAACAGGGAAGGTAAAAAAATAAAAATAAAAAGAAACAGTAAAATTCCTTGAAGCCCATTTAACATATTTTATTGCTCATGTAATGAAAAACTTGTCAATAAAAAGCTATGAGGATGTACAGGTTGGGAGGACACTCAATCTTGGGTTCATCTCCCCTTACCTCTTCACTAAGAAAAGTCTTGAGTAGTTTATTCTGTTTTCTGGCACTGGCTTTCTGATCAGAATAGTGCAACACTTGAGTGTCTAGATAACTTTATTCCCAAGTATCTCAATTTGTGGTTGTTTCTTTGTAAATAACATAGCTTTCTCAATTTCATTTTCCATGTTTTCTTTTACTGTAGAGAAATTCCAGTGAATTTTAGATATTGATCTTATATCCTGCAACTCTACTAAACTGGTTTACAAGGCCCAAGAGTAATTTTGTTGTTGTTGTTGAATATTTGGTCTTTTCTGTGTACATTATCATATCATCTGAATAGAGTGACAATTTTACAGATTCTTTGTCAATCTTGATGCCTCTTATTTTCTTCTGTTCTCTTATTGTCTTAAGTGAGTACATCCCTTACAGTACTGAATAGGAGTCATGATAGTAGGTATCTTGGTCTAGTTTCTGTTCATACACACAAAAATACCTTTAGCATTTCTTCATTGAGAATCACTTGATTTTATGAACATGTTTTTCACTGTATTAAGGAAATTCCCTTCTATTCCTATTTTATTCAGTGTTTTAATCAGGAAAGGTTTTGGTTTTTATCAAAGATATTTGTTGCACCAATTAAAAGGATCAAGTGGTTCTTTGTTGGTTATATTGATAAATTACATTGATTGTTTTTATTATATTGATTTATTTTTGCATACTTTTTACAAATCTCACTTGGTCATGATTAATTTTTGTTTGGCAGAAAGCAAAGAGTACTTGAGGAATGTCTGTGTTTCATTGCCTATGAAAACGCATTTGCCTGTGTGGATCACAAAAGATTGTGGTTAACTTCGAGGAGAATGAGAATCCCAGAACACTTTATTGTGCTCCTGCAAAACCTATACTCAGATTAGGAAGCAATCCTTAGAACATTGCATGGTTCAAAATCAGGAAAGGAGTGTATCAGGGATGTGTCCTGTATCTATAACTTTTCAATCTATATGTGGAACAAATCATTCTGGAGCCTGGGCTTTATGAGAAAGAATGTGACATCAGGATTGGAGGAAGACTTACCAACAAATCGTGTTATGCAGATGACACAACCTTACTTGTTAAAAATTGAAGAGGGCCTAAAGTGTTTGCTGCAGAAAGTTAATGACTATAGTCTTCAATATGGATTGAAACTCAACATAAAGAAGAGAAAGATTTTCACCATGGGGCTAAATGGCAACACCATTATAGATGGAGAAGAGATTGAGACTGTTAACAATTACAGCTTACCTAGTCAGTAAGTCAAAAGACAAGTTGCATTAGGAAAGTGCGTTGTCAGGGAAATCTCTAGAGTACTCAGAAGCAATTATGTCATTTTAGACACTAATCAAACAAAAACAATAAAAATCAAACACTAGAAAACAATGAATTCACAAAAATGCAGGACTGGAAATACTAATCTCTGGCAAAACAGACTGCAGAATGAAAATGACCATAAAAAGTAAAGATGGTCACTATACACTACTTAAATGGACAATAAATCAAGAAGACATGATCTTGGTCAACATCTACGCACTAAATCATAAGACTTGAAAGATACATACAGCAATGATTAACAGACTTCAAGAAAGAACTAGACAGCACAACATTAGTGGGGAGAGACTGTAATATATCTCTCTCACCAACTCAAAAGAAATTCAGAGAAGATGAAGAAGAAACTATACAGCCAACTCAACCTCTTATATTCAGGCTCCTGCACCCAACTAAAACTCAATTTGCTCTTTTTCAAGTACATAGGGTACAAACTCTAGAACTGACCATCTATTAGAACAGAGTGAGTCTCAACAAATTCAAACATGTTGAAATAATACAACTAGTCTTGTTAATTCCATAAAATGAGAAATTAATAAGAAGATAAAATATTAATTAAAAAACAAAAAAAACCAAACCAACCACGTGAAGTTAAATGATACCCTGATAAAGCACTATTGGGTATGTTGTTGTTGTTGTTAGGAGCCGTCGAGTCATAGATGACTCATAGTGACCCTATGAATGAAAGGCCTGAGCACTGTTCATACATAGAGTTTCTGGAGGCAAGCCATTTTGGAAGTGGATGCCACTCCTGCTTCCAGCTATTGGGTATAAAAGAAATAAAAAAAATGAAATCATAGTTTCTTTCTTTTTTAACTAGTTTATTTACAAAATTTTAATACAAATTTGAACAAATACTATCAATTTTACTCACCCCTCCCCATCAAATTGTACAATCCAGTGATTAATCCCCTCTTCCTCTTGTACATCCACATCCCTCTGCTTCCAGCCTCTCCCACCCCCTCCTGGATCCTTATACTCATTCTACAATAACAATCTTACACAATATTTATCCTTGTGGGACTGAGTTAGTTCATTCAGCATAATACTCTCCAGTCCCTCCCAAGTTAGGTACTAACTTATGAAGTTATTGCTCCTGCGTATTGCATAATATTCCATTGTGTGAATATATCACAATTTCTCAATGCGTTCATTTGTGGTTGGACATTTGGGCTGTTTTCATGTTCTTGTGATGGTGAATGATGTGGCTATGAACATTGGTGTGCAAATTTCAGTTTGTGCCTCAGTCCTCATATTCTCAGGGTAGTGGAATAGCTGGGTCATATGGAATTTCAGTCCTCATATTCTCAAGCAGTGGAATAGCTGGGTCATATAGAATTTCTATGTTCAGCTTTTTGAGGAAGCACCCAACTGCCTTCCAGAATGGTTGCACCATTTTAAAATACCACCAACAATGTGTAAGAGTTCCTTTCTCGCCACACTCTCTCCAACATTTATTACTTGCTGCCCTGTTAGACTTTGCCACTGTTACTGGAGTGAGATGGTACTGCGTTGTAGTTTTGATTTGTATCTCTTTTATTGCCAGTGGTTAGAAGCATTTCTTCATGTGTCTGTTTACCATTTGAATATCTTTCTTCCTCTGTGAAAATTATTTCTCTGTCTTTTGACAATTTTGTAATTGGGTTATCAGTCTTTTTCTTGTGGAGGCCCAAGAATATTCTGTTAACTTTTGTTATAAGACTCTTGTCTGAGATGGTATTAACAAATGTTTGTTCCCAGTCTGTAGGTTTCTTTTCACCCTGTTGAAAAAAAGGTTTTGATGTGCACAGAGATTTAATCTTTAGAAGGTCCCATGCATCAATGTTATCCTCTTTAGATTGTGCATTTCTGGTTGTATTTGGCAGTCTCTTTATACCTGGAACTAGCACTTCTTAGCTTGATCCCAGTTTATCTCTTAGGAACATTATGGTTTTACGCTTTACTCCCTGGTGTGAGATACGGATCCTGTTTCAGCTTTCTGCAGGTGGAAATGCAGTTTAGCCAGCACCATTTGTTGAAGAGGATTTCGTTTCCCCATTTGATAGTTTTAATTTCTTTGTCAAATATAAGTTGACCATAGATAGCTAGGTCTATTTCTGATTTTCAATTTTATTTCATTGGTCTATGTGCCTGTCATTGTACCAATACCATGCTGTTTTCATTACCACTGCAATATAGTAGGTTTTGAGGTCAGGGAGTGCTATATCTCCAACGTCATAGAAGTATTTTGCTTATTTGGGGTGTCTTCTATCTCCAAATAAATTTGATAATTTCCTTTTCTATCTCCATAAAAATGAATTAGAAAAAATTAATTTGGTATCTGGATTGGGATTATATTGAACACATAGATTGCTTTTGGTAGGATTGTCATTTTTACCATATTGAATTTTCCTATCCATGAACAGGGCATATTGCCCCATTTCTTTT